>NW_022318437.1:0-2605 GCF_002776525.5 Piliocolobus tephrosceles
AGAGCAGGAAGACAAAACAGGTGTTCTGAATGAGTGAATAAAGAGCAGGGAGACAAAACAGGTGTTCTGAATGAGTGACTAGATCTAGCTTCTCAGGCCATCAGCCTCACCAGCCTGGGAGTAATAGTAGGCTCTGAATCTCGGCAAAGGATGCTCTGGCCTACGTCCGTAAAATAGCTAGAACTGTATCCCCATTCCAAAATATGGGCTGGGTGTGGTGGCTCACGCCTGTAATCCCAGCACTTTGGAAGGCCAAAGCAGGCAGGTCACTAGAGTTCAGAAGTTTGAGATCACCCGGACCAACATGGTGAAACCTCGTCTCTACTAAAAACACAAAAACTAGCCAGGTGTGATGGCAGGTGCCTGTCATCCCAGCTACTTAAGAGGCTGAGTTGGGAGAATCGCTTGAACCTGGGAGGCAGAGGTTGCAGCGAGCTGAGATCGTGCACCACTGCATTCCAGCCTGGGCAGCAGAGCGAGACCGTGTCTCAAAAAAAAAAAAGAAAGAAAGAAAGAAAGAGAAAATCTTGCATTCTCTTGGAATAGTCTTTCAAATGCATGGCCCCCGAATGCTCTCTGCACACAGGGGCATCTCTCGGGGGGCAGCCAGTGTCTTGCAGGGATCCAGGGTAGTCATGTTGACACCCCCTCTCCCTTTCCTTAGATTAGGGATCAAGGAGCAGAGGACAAGCTGCGCAGCGCGCCCGTGCTACAAACCGCATCACTCTGCTCTCCACCAGAGGTTTGCACCAACCAAAGCTGAGGACCTTGCTCTCTCCTTATTTAGGGTGAATTCTTGGCAACCTAGACCCCTCATGTGAATAGGCAACATCTGCTTCCACCATGTGCCTAACCATAACTGAAGACCACGGGAGGGCACAGCTGAGACTGCAGCCTGAACCCTTGTTACCAACAAAAGAACTTGGAGACCAGGGGACGAGCCCAGGCTCTGTCCCAGCTCTGCCTCCACATGCTCCCGGCTGCAGCTGCAACACCCCTTTCACCAGACAGAAGAGGGAGTCCCTGGCCCCAACTCCAGGTTAAACCATCTCACCACTGGAAAGAAGGGTCCCCACAGCCAAGAGAACAGGCCCCCAAGAAGGCATCTGCCCCCATCTTGACTACACTCACCTGGGAGTTAAGGAAGCAACACGATGTCTGTGGCCCCGTAACAGGCAGCTTGAGCTACTTGTCTATTGCTGCTTAGCAAATTACCCTAAACTTTACAGGCTTAAAACAATAATAAGAATTCCATTCTTATCAAAATGATACACCTAGCTGGACGCAGTGGCTCATGCCTGTAATCCCAGCACTTTGGGAGGCCGAGGCGGGTGGATCACCTGAAGTCCGGAATTCGAGACCAGCCTGACCAACATGGAGAAACCCCGTCTCTACTAAAAATACAAAATTAGCTGGGCGTGGTGGCGCATGCCTGTAATCCCAGCTACTCAGGAAGCTGAGGCAGAAGAATCACTTGAACCCAGGAGGCGGAGGTTGCAGTGAGCCGAGATCGTGTCATTGCACTCCACCCTGGGTGACAGAACCAGATTCTGTCACAAATAAATAAAATGAAATAAAAAATAATGCTTTGAAACTAAACAAAATGGCTGGGTGCGGTGGCTCAAGCCTGTAATCCCAGCACTTTGTGAGGCCGAGACGGGCGGATCACGAGGTCAGGAGATCGAGACTATCCTGGCTAACATGGTGAAACCCCGTCTCTACTAAAAAAAAAAATACAAAAAAAACTAGCTGGGCGAGGTGGTGGGCGCCTGTAGTACCAGCTACACGGGAGGCTGAGGCAGGAGAATGGCGTGAACCCGGGAGGCGGAGCTTGCAGTGAGCTGAGATCCGGGCACTGCACTCCAGCCCGGGTGACAGAGCGAGACTCCGTCTCAAAAAAAAAAATAAAAAAAAAAAAAGAAACTAAACAAAATGTGCATATGATGTGTGCTATCCATACAGCTCCAGGGCTCAGGACTGCAGGTGCCACATGGATGTAGCTATGCCAGAAAGGTCAGGAATTTGTGCCTGCAAAGGCCCGGTTTCCCTCTTCGCCTGGGGTCTCCTTATTTGATAGCAGTGTGGAAAACCCCCGCTTTCCTTTGGAGTCTATAAATACAGGGACCTGCGGTTATTAGGGACCTAGCTTTGGTGAGCAATGGGCCCAAACCGGGAACAGAGATTGGAATGAGAGGGCCTGGCAAACTGAAGGGAAGACGGGAAAAAGAGAAGGAAGGAAAGAAAGGGAAAGGGAAAGAGGAAGTGGACAGAGATGGATGAAAAGGAGGAAGAGAATGCTCCAAACTCCCTCCATCCCCAGCTCTCTGAGCTTTCAACATCCACCCCACGGGCCTGTTGATGCCACCCCCTACTAGGGCAAACTTCATGCATCACCTCCTCCAGGAAGCTGCCAGGCTTGGCTAAGCCTCTTGGCTTAGCTTATCTTTATTATGATACTTACTGCACATCATTAGGATCTTCTGTCTCCTCCACTGGTCAGTGAGGCTCTGGAGGGAAAGGAGGACCTTCTGCCTCCCACTGGCCCAGGCCTTGTCCAGAGCAGGAAGACAAAACAGGTGTTCTGAATGAGTGAATAAAGAGCAGG
>NW_022318438.1:0-2605 GCF_002776525.5 Piliocolobus tephrosceles
CCTGCTCTTTATTCACTCATTCAGAACACCTGTTTTGTCTTCCTGCTCTGGACAAGGCCTGGGCCAGTGGGAGGCAGAAGGTCCTCCTTTCCCTCCAGAGCCTCACTGACCAGTGGAGGAGACAGAAGATCCTAATGATGTGCAGTAAGTATCATAATAAAGATAAGCTAAGCCAAGAGGCTTAGCCAAGCCTGGCAGCTTCCTGGAGGAGGTGATGCATGAAGTTTGCCCTAGTAGGGGGTGGCATCAACAGGCCCGTGGGGTGGATGTTGAAAGCTCAGAGAGCTGGGGATGGAGGGAGTTTGGAGCATTCTCTTCCTCCTTTTCATCCATCTCTGTCCACTTCCTCTTTCCCTTTCCCTTTCTTTCCTTCCTTCTCTTTTTCCCGTCTTCCCTTCAGTTTGCCAGGCCCTCTCATTCCAATCTCTGTTCCCGGTTTGGGCCCATTGCTCACCAAAGCTAGGTCCCTAATAACCGCAGGTCCCTGTATTTATAGACTCCAAAGGAAAGCGGGGGTTTTCCACACTGCTATCAAATAAGGAGACCCCAGGCGAAGAGGGAAACCGGGCCTTTGCAGGCACAAATTCCTGACCTTTCTGGCATAGCTACATCCATGTGGCACCTGCAGTCCTGAGCCCTGGAGCTGTATGGATAGCACACATCATATGCACATTTTGTTTAGTTTCTTTTTTTTTTTTTATTTTTTTTTTTGAGACGGAGTCTCGCTCTGTCACCCGGGCTGGAGTGCAGTGCCCGGATCTCAGCTCACTGCAAGCTCCGCCTCCCGGGTTCACGCCATTCTCCTGCCTCAGCCTCCCGTGTAGCTGGTACTACAGGCGCCCACCACCTCGCCCAGCTAGTTTTTTTTGTATTTTTTTTTTTAGTAGAGACGGGGTTTCACCATGTTAGCCAGGATAGTCTCGATCTCCTGACCTCGTGATCCGCCCGTCTCGGCCTCACAAAGTGCTGGGATTACAGGCTTGAGCCACCGCACCCAGCCATTTTGTTTAGTTTCAAAGCATTATTTTTTATTTCATTTTATTTATTTGTGACAGAATCTGGTTCTGTCACCCAGGGTGGAGTGCAATGACACGATCTCGGCTCACTGCAACCTCCGCCTCCTGGGTTCAAGTGATTCTTCTGCCTCAGCTTCCTGAGTAGCTGGGATTACAGGCATGCGCCACCACGCCCAGCTAATTTTGTATTTTTAGTAGAGACGGGGTTTCTCCATGTTGGTCAGGCTGGTCTCGAATTCCGGACTTCAGGTGATCCACCCGCCTCGGCCTCCCAAAGTGCTGGGATTACAGGCATGAGCCACTGCGTCCAGCTAGGTGTATCATTTTGATAAGAATGGAATTCTTATTATTGTTTTAAGCCTGTAAAGTTTAGGGTAATTTGCTAAGCAGCAATAGACAAGTAGCTCAAGCTGCCTGTTACGGGGCCACAGACATCGTGTTGCTTCCTTAACTCCCAGGTGAGTGTAGTCAAGATGGGGGCAGATGCCTTCTTGGGGGCCTGTTCTCTTGGCTGTGGGGACCCTTCTTTCCAGTGGTGAGATGGTTTAACCTGGAGTTGGGGCCAGGGACTCCCTCTTCTGTCTGGTGAAAGGGGTGTTGCAGCTGCAGCCGGGAGCATGTGGAGGCAGAGCTGGGACAGAGCCTGGGCTCGTCCCCTGGTCTCCAAGTTCTTTTGTTGGTAACAAGGGTTCAGGCTGCAGTCTCAGCTGTGCCCTCCCGTGGTCTTCAGTTATGGTTAGGCACATGGTGGAAGCAGATGTTGCCTATTCACATGAGGGGTCTAGGTTGCCAAGAATTCACCCTAAATAAGGAGAGAGCAAGGTCCTCAGCTTTGGTTGGTGCAAACCTCTGGTGGAGAGCAGAGTGATGCGGTTTGTAGCACGGGCGCGCTGCGCAGCTTGTCCTCTGCTCCTTGATCCCTAATCTAAGGAAAGGGAGAGGGGGTGTCAACATGACTACCCTGGATCCCTGCAAGACACTGGCTGCCCCCCGAGAGATGCCCCTGTGTGCAGAGAGCATTCGGGGGCCATGCATTTGAAAGACTATTCCAAGAGAATGCAAGATTTTCTCTTTCTTTCTTTCTTTCTTTTTTTTTTTTGAGACACGGTCTCGCTCTGCTGCCCAGGCTGGAATGCAGTGGTGCACGATCTCAGCTCGCTGCAACCTCTGCCTCCCAGGTTCAAGCGATTCTCCCAACTCAGCCTCTTAAGTAGCTGGGATGACAGGCACCTGCCATCACACCTGGCTAGTTTTTGTGTTTTTAGTAGAGACGAGGTTTCACCATGTTGGTCCGGGTGATCTCAAACTTCTGAACTCTAGTGACCTGCCTGCTTTGGCCTTCCAAAGTGCTGGGATTACAGGCGTGAGCCACCACACCCAGCCCATATTTTGGAATGGGGATACAGTTCTAGCTATTTTACGGACGTAGGCCAGAGCATCCTTTGCCGAGATTCAGAGCCTACTATTACTCCCAGGCTGGTGAGGCTGATGGCCTGAGAAGCTAGATCTAGTCACTCATTCAGAACACCTGTTTTGTCTCCCTGCTCTTTATTCACTCATTCAGAACACCTGTTTTGTCTTCCTGCTCT
>NW_022318443.1:0-1255 GCF_002776525.5 Piliocolobus tephrosceles
AGGAGTGGCCTCTCTCAGAGGGCATCCCTGTCTTGTGCCAGTTTTCAAAGTGAATGCTTCCAGTTTTTGCCCATTCAGTATTATATTGGCTATGGGTTTGTCATAAATAGCTTTTATTATTTTGAGATACGTTCCATCAATACCGAATTTATTGAGAGTTTTTAGCATGAAAGGCTTTTGAATTTTGTCAAAGGCCTTTTCTGCATCTATTGAGATAATCATGTGGTTTTTGTCTTTGGTTCTGTTTATGTGCTGGATTACGTTTATTGATTTGCTTATGTTGAACCAGCCTTGCATCCCAGGGATGAAGCCCACTTGATCATGCTGGATAAGCTTTTTGATGTGCTGCTGGATCTGGTTTGCCAGTATTTTATGGAGGATTTTTGCATCGATGTTTATCTTGGATATTGGTGTAAAATTCTCTTTTTTTGTTATATCTCTGTCAGGCTTTGGTATCAGGATGATGTTGGCCTCGTAAAATGAGTTAGGGAGGATTCCCTCTTTTTCTATTGATTGGACTCTTTTCAGAAGTAATGGTCCCAACTCCTCCTTGTACCTCTGGTAGAATTCGGCTGTGAATCCATCTGGTCCTGGACTTTTTTTTGGTTGTTAGGCTATTAATTATTGCCCGCTTTTTTCAAGGTTTTTAGTTTCTTTGAGGTGGCTATATCGTTCCTCCTTTAGCTCTGAGAAATTTGATCGACTGAAGCCTTCTCTCAACTTGTCAAAATCATTCTCCATCCAGCTTTGTTCCGTTGCTGGCGATGAGCTGCATTCCTTTGGAGGGGGAGATGCGCTCTGATTTTTTGAATATTCAGCTTTTCTGCACTGCTTTTTCCCCATCTTTGTGGTTTTATCTGCCTTTGGTCTTTGATGCTGGTGACGTCCTGATGGGGTTTTGGTGTGGGTGTCCTTTCTAACAGTCAGGACCCTCAGCTGCAGGTCTGTTGGAGTTTGCTTGAGGTCCTCTCCAGATGCTGTTTGCCTAGGTAGCAGCAGCAGAGGCTGCAGAAGATAGAATATTGCTGAACAGCGAGTGTTGCTGATTCTTGCCTGGAAGATTCTCTCAGGGGTGTACCCCACCGTGTGAGGTGTCGGTCTGCACCTCGTGGGGGATGTCTCCCAGTTAGGCTACTCAGGGGTCAGGAACTCACTTGAGCAGGCAGTCTGTTCTCAGATCTCAACCTCGGTGCTGGGAGATCCACTGTTCTCTTCAAAGCTGTCAGACAGGGGCATTTACCTCTGTCGAGGTTTC
>NW_022318444.1:0-2194 GCF_002776525.5 Piliocolobus tephrosceles
CCTTTTCCTATTTTAAAATCGGGTTATTTGCTTTTTTGCTTTAGAGTGACTACTGAGGTTGTCAGAAAGTTTGTTAGTGACTACAGTGAGCTACTGATCCTGGATCTTTCTTTGGTTTTCATTCTTCTTAATTTCTTTAAAGTATTCAGCACAGACATTAATAAATGAAATGTTCTCTTCTTTAACTGATGGCAACACTCACTCACCTACTAACTTCTCTTCTATCATAATAACTGTAACCAGTCCTTGTCTTTGTTTTGATGTCTTTCATTCTCCTACCCCATGACTTGACAGTTCTTTGAGGTTCTGTGAGTGGCTTTTTTACTTATTCTCATAACTCAGAGTCCTCTCTCGAGTTTGATGACTGTATTCATGAAACTTGTAAATCTTTACCTTTAAATCTGAAGTCTAACTATATGTCCATGACAGCCATTCATTTCCTGCTCCCTGCAAGTCATGTACACATCGATATCCTGATGTCATCTCAAATTCAGCATTTATAAAAACAAACCTTCTCTCTTACTGTCTTAACTAGTTTATTTTTTTTTCCCTCCAATTTCCATGCAGGTCAACACCACAAACATCATGTTAGAAATTTTAGTATCTTTTTCCTTATACCTAGGTTTGTTAGGTCATTTTGATTCTTAGTAAAAATGGTTTTTGGTTTTGTTGCTTTTACCTCAGTAGTCTAAAGCAGTGCTACTCAGTTTCTTCAATAGTAAACTTCAAAACAGAAATCCCTTTTTATCTAGGAAAATTGGTGACAGGAAAGAGAATAAGAGAGAATAGAGGGAGAGGACTGACTTGCAAAAATATCAATTTAGATTCAGATTGAAAATGTGAATGGAAATTTTAGTTTTGAATGCATTCTTGGAGCATGGTCCATGGATCAACAGCATCGGTACCACCTGGGAGCCTATTAGAAATGCAAATGTTTGGTCCTATCCCAGACCTTCCGGATTAGAATCTTTTCTTATCTGTGGTTTAGTAAGCTCCCCAGGTGATTCTTATGGGTGATGGAGTTTAATAACCACTGGTCCAGAGTTGAGTCTAGAATGGCCTTACTCCATGCTTAGATTACTTCAACAGCTTCTTAATAGTTTCCCTATTTTCAGTCAAATATCTTATGGACAATTATTTTCCTTTTATAAAAATTTGTTTAAACGTGTATTATCTTCCCCTAGCTTTAGTGAGGTATGATTGACAAATATAAATTGAATATATTTAAGATGTACAGCATGTTGTTTTGATATACATGTACATTGTAAAATGATTACCACAATCAAGCTAATTAACATATTCATTGCCTCACATAAGTACCTTTTTTTTTGGTGGTATGGTGAGAACATTCAAGATTTACTCAGTGAATTTCAAATATAAAATACAGTATTACTAACTATAGTCAACGTGCTGTTCGTTAGATCTCTAGAATTTATTTATTCTAACTAACAGAAACTTTGCACCCTTTGGCCAACACCTCCCCATTCTGCCTTCCCCCTCCAGAACCTGGCAAGCATCATTCTACTCTCTGCTTCACTATGAATTTAACATTTTTCAATTACACACGTAAGTGAGATCATACAGTATTTGTCTTTCTATGTCTGGCATATTTCACTTAACATAGTGTCCTCTAGGTTCATCCATATGGTCACAAATGACAGGATTTCATTCCTTTTTAAGACTGAATAATATTCCATTATATATATATACACACCACATTTGCTTTATTCATATATTCATTGATAGACACCTAGGTTGCTCCCATATCTTAGCTATTGTGAGTAATGCTACAATTAACACGGAAGTACAAATACCTCTTTGAAATTTTGATTAGATGTATCCTCAGAAGTGGGATTACTTCTTCACATAGTAGTTCTATTTTTAGTGTTTGAGAAACTCAGTACTGTTTTCCATAATAGCTGTACTAATTTACAGTCCCACCAACAGTATATCAGGGTTTCCTTTTCTTCACACTCTTGCCAACATTTGTTATCATATAACATTTTGGTAATAGCCATCCTAACAGGTGTGAGATAGCTCATTGCGGTTTTGATTTGCATTTTCCTTATGATTAATGATGTTGGGCACCTTTTTCACATACCTGTTGTCCATTTGTTTGTCTTCTTTGGAAAAATGTCTACACAGATCCTTTTCCTATTTTAAAATCGGGTTATTTGCTTTTTTGCTTTAGAGT
>NW_022318445.1:0-2194 GCF_002776525.5 Piliocolobus tephrosceles
ACTCTAAAGCAAAAAAGCAAATAACCCGATTTTAAAATAGGAAAAGGATCTGTGTAGACATTTTTCCAAAGAAGACAAACAAATGGACAACAGGTATGTGAAAAAGGTGCCCAACATCATTAATCATAAGGAAAATGCAAATCAAAACCGCAATGAGCTATCTCACACCTGTTAGGATGGCTATTACCAAAATGTTATATGATAACAAATGTTGGCAAGAGTGTGAAGAAAAGGAAACCCTGATATACTGTTGGTGGGACTGTAAATTAGTACAGCTATTATGGAAAACAGTACTGAGTTTCTCAAACACTAAAAATAGAACTACTATGTGAAGAAGTAATCCCACTTCTGAGGATACATCTAATCAAAATTTCAAAGAGGTATTTGTACTTCCGTGTTAATTGTAGCATTACTCACAATAGCTAAGATATGGGAGCAACCTAGGTGTCTATCAATGAATATATGAATAAAGCAAATGTGGTGTGTATATATATATAATGGAATATTATTCAGTCTTAAAAAGGAATGAAATCCTGTCATTTGTGACCATATGGATGAACCTAGAGGACACTATGTTAAGTGAAATATGCCAGACATAGAAAGACAAATACTGTATGATCTCACTTACGTGTGTAATTGAAAAATGTTAAATTCATAGTGAAGCAGAGAGTAGAATGATGCTTGCCAGGTTCTGGAGGGGGAAGGCAGAATGGGGAGGTGTTGGCCAAAGGGTGCAAAGTTTCTGTTAGTTAGAATAAATAAATTCTAGAGATCTAACGAACAGCACGTTGACTATAGTTAGTAATACTGTATTTTATATTTGAAATTCACTGAGTAAATCTTGAATGTTCTCACCATACCACCAAAAAAAAAGGTACTTATGTGAGGCAATGAATATGTTAATTAGCTTGATTGTGGTAATCATTTTACAATGTACATGTATATCAAAACAACATGCTGTACATCTTAAATATATTCAATTTATATTTGTCAATCATACCTCACTAAAGCTAGGGGAAGATAATACACGTTTAAACAAATTTTTATAAAAGGAAAATAATTGTCCATAAGATATTTGACTGAAAATAGGGAAACTATTAAGAAGCTGTTGAAGTAATCTAAGCATGGAGTAAGGCCATTCTAGACTCAACTCTGGACCAGTGGTTATTAAACTCCATCACCCATAAGAATCACCTGGGGAGCTTACTAAACCACAGATAAGAAAAGATTCTAATCCGGAAGGTCTGGGATAGGACCAAACATTTGCATTTCTAATAGGCTCCCAGGTGGTACCGATGCTGTTGATCCATGGACCATGCTCCAAGAATGCATTCAAAACTAAAATTTCCATTCACATTTTCAATCTGAATCTAAATTGATATTTTTGCAAGTCAGTCCTCTCCCTCTATTCTCTCTTATTCTCTTTCCTGTCACCAATTTTCCTAGATAAAAAGGGATTTCTGTTTTGAAGTTTACTATTGAAGAAACTGAGTAGCACTGCTTTAGACTACTGAGGTAAAAGCAACAAAACCAAAAACCATTTTTACTAAGAATCAAAATGACCTAACAAACCTAGGTATAAGGAAAAAGATACTAAAATTTCTAACATGATGTTTGTGGTGTTGACCTGCATGGAAATTGGAGGGAAAAAAAAATAAACTAGTTAAGACAGTAAGAGAGAAGGTTTGTTTTTATAAATGCTGAATTTGAGATGACATCAGGATATCGATGTGTACATGACTTGCAGGGAGCAGGAAATGAATGGCTGTCATGGACATATAGTTAGACTTCAGATTTAAAGGTAAAGATTTACAAGTTTCATGAATACAGTCATCAAACTCGAGAGAGGACTCTGAGTTATGAGAATAAGTAAAAAAGCCACTCACAGAACCTCAAAGAACTGTCAAGTCATGGGGTAGGAGAATGAAAGACATCAAAACAAAGACAAGGACTGGTTACAGTTATTATGATAGAAGAGAAGTTAGTAGGTGAGTGAGTGTTGCCATCAGTTAAAGAAGAGAACATTTCATTTATTAATGTCTGTGCTGAATACTTTAAAGAAATTAAGAAGAATGAAAACCAAAGAAAGATCCAGGATCAGTAGCTCACTGTAGTCACTAACAAACTTTCTGACAACCTCAGTAGTCACTCTAAAGCAAAAAAGCAAATAACCCGATTTTAAAATAGGAAAAGG
>NW_022318446.1:0-2114 GCF_002776525.5 Piliocolobus tephrosceles
AATTGCTTGAACCCGGGATCCCATCTATTGGGGAGGCTGGGGCAGGAGAATTGCTTGAACCCGGGAAGCGGAGGTTGCAGTGAGCTGATATCCCGCCACTGTACTCCACCCTGGGCCAGAGCAAGACTCCGTCTCAAAAAAAAAAAAGGACAAATACGGCACCGGAAAAGGGAAGACAGCCTCAGATGGGCATGCGTATCACTCCCAACACACACTGCGCATGTTCAATCCCAAAGGCTACAGAAAGCACTGTGCATGCGGAAAGTCCACCTTAAGGGAGAAATTACAAGAAAGGAGCAAGCTTTTTCAAAGTCCTAGGATCAGCCGAGCGCGGTGGCTCACGCCTGTAATCCCAGCACTTTGGGAGGCCGAGGCGGGCGGATCCCGAGGTCAGGAGTTCAAGAGCAGCCTGGCCAACATGATGAAAACCCGTCTCTACTAAAAATAAAAAAATCAGCTGGGTGTGGTATCACGTGCTACCTGTAATCCCAGCTACTGGGGAGGCTGAGGCAGGAGAATTGCTTGACCCCGGGAGGCGGAAGTTGAAGTGAGCTAACATACCACCACTTTCCTCCAGCCTGGGCCACAGAACGAGACTCTGTCTCAAAAAAAGGAAAAAAAAAAAAAAAAAGACGAAAACGGCGAAGTACGATCTCCCATACACTCCACCAGATAAGGGAAGAAAGCCTCAGATGGTCAAGCCTGTTTAACTCCCTAAACACACTGCGCATGTTCATTTCCAAAGGATACAGAAAGCACTGCGCATGCGGAAAGCCCACACTAAGGGAGGAATTACAGGAAAGAGGCAAGCTTACAAAAAAAGTTCTAGGATCGCCCGACGTGTTGGCTCAACGCCTGTAATCCCAGCACTCTGGAGGCTGAGGCAGGCAGATC
This sequence comes from Piliocolobus tephrosceles, assembly GCF_002776525.5. Lineage (NCBI taxonomy): Eukaryota > Metazoa > Chordata > Mammalia > Primates > Cercopithecidae > Piliocolobus > Piliocolobus tephrosceles. The sequence continues at coordinate 895 of NW_022318446.1, forward strand.
ACGAGGTCAGGAGTTCAAAGCAGCCTGGCCAACATGATGAAACCACGTTTCTACTAAAAATACAAAAATTAGCTGGGCACCTGTGATCCCAGCTACTGGGGAGGCTGAGGCAGGAGAACTGTTTGAACCCGGGAGGCGGAGGTTGCAGTGAGCCGAGATCCCGCCACTATACTCCAGCCTGGACCACAGAGCGAGATCCCGTCTCAAAAAAGAGCAATAAGAAAGGCGAGGTATGGTCTCCCATACACTCCACCGGAAAAGGGAACAAAGCCTCACATGGGCATGCGTATAACTCCCTAAATACACTGCGCACGCTCCAGTCCAAAGGCTATAGAAAGCACTGCGCATGCGGAAAGCCCACGGTTAAGGGAAGAATTACCGCAAAGAGGCGAATTTAATATTACGTCCTAGGATCGGCTGGGCGCAGAGATTCACGCCTGTATTCCTAACACTTTGGAAGGCCGAGGCAGGTGGATCACGAGGCAGGCGGAACACGAGGTCAGGAATTCAAGACCAGCCTGGCCAATATGATGAAATCCCCGTCTCTACTAAAAATACAAAAAATTAGCCTGGCGGCGTGGTGCGCCTGGGGGAGGCTGAGGCAGAACTATTTGAACCTGGGAGGCGGAGGTTGCAGTGAACTGGCCCCCCGCCATCCTGCCAGTGGACTTAAGCTTGGGCCAGAGAGCAAGACTCAGTCTCAAAAAACAAAGAGAGCCAAAAAGGGCGAAGTATGATCTCCCATACACTCCACCAGAAAAGGGAAGAAAGCCTCAGATGGGCATGCGTATAACTCCCTAAACACACTGCGCATGTTCGGTTCTAAAGGTTAGAGAAAGCCCTGCGCATGCGGAAAGCCCACCCAAAGGGAGGAATTACCGCAAAGACGCGAGCTTACAAAAGTCCTAGGATGCCCCCGGCATGGTAGCTCATGCCTGTAATCCCAGCACTTTCGGAGGCTGAGGCAGGCAGATCACCTGAGGTCAGAAGTTCAAGACCAGCCTGGCCAACATGATGAAACCCTGTCCCTACTAAAAATACAAAAATTAGCTGGGTGTGGTGGTGCGCGCCTGTAATCCCAGCTATTGGCGAGGCTGAGGCAGGATAATTGCTTGAACCCGGGATCCCATCTATTGGGGAGGCTGGGGTAGGAGAATTGCTTGAACCCGGGATCCCATCTATTGGGGAGGCTGGGGCAGGAGAATTGCTTGAACCCGGGA
>NW_022318447.1:0-2114 GCF_002776525.5 Piliocolobus tephrosceles
TCCCGGGTTCAAGCAATTCTCCTGCCCCAGCCTCCCCAATAGATGGGATCCCGGGTTCAAGCAATTCTCCTACCCCAGCCTCCCCAATAGATGGGATCCCGGGTTCAAGCAATTATCCTGCCTCAGCCTCGCCAATAGCTGGGATTACAGGCGCGCACCACCACACCCAGCTAATTTTTGTATTTTTAGTAGGGACAGGGTTTCATCATGTTGGCCAGGCTGGTCTTGAACTTCTGACCTCAGGTGATCTGCCTGCCTCAGCCTCCGAAAGTGCTGGGATTACAGGCATGAGCTACCATGCCGGGGGCATCCTAGGACTTTTGTAAGCTCGCGTCTTTGCGGTAATTCCTCCCTTTGGGTGGGCTTTCCGCATGCGCAGGGCTTTCTCTAACCTTTAGAACCGAACATGCGCAGTGTGTTTAGGGAGTTATACGCATGCCCATCTGAGGCTTTCTTCCCTTTTCTGGTGGAGTGTATGGGAGATCATACTTCGCCCTTTTTGGCTCTCTTTGTTTTTTGAGACTGAGTCTTGCTCTCTGGCCCAAGCTTAAGTCCACTGGCAGGATGGCGGGGGGCCAGTTCACTGCAACCTCCGCCTCCCAGGTTCAAATAGTTCTGCCTCAGCCTCCCCCAGGCGCACCACGCCGCCAGGCTAATTTTTTGTATTTTTAGTAGAGACGGGGATTTCATCATATTGGCCAGGCTGGTCTTGAATTCCTGACCTCGTGTTCCGCCTGCCTCGTGATCCACCTGCCTCGGCCTTCCAAAGTGTTAGGAATACAGGCGTGAATCTCTGCGCCCAGCCGATCCTAGGACGTAATATTAAATTCGCCTCTTTGCGGTAATTCTTCCCTTAACCGTGGGCTTTCCGCATGCGCAGTGCTTTCTATAGCCTTTGGACTGGAGCGTGCGCAGTGTATTTAGGGAGTTATACGCATGCCCATGTGAGGCTTTGTTCCCTTTTCCGGTGGAGTGTATGGGAGACCATACCTCGCCTTTCTTATTGCTCTTTTTTGAGACGGGATCTCGCTCTGTGGTCCAGGCTGGAGTATAGTGGCGGGATCTCGGCTCACTGCAACCTCCGCCTCCCGGGTTCAAACAGTTCTCCTGCCTCAGCCTCCCCAGTAGCTGGGATCACAGGTGCCCAGCTAATTTTTGTATTTTTAGTAGAAACGTGGTTTCATCATGTTGGCCAGGCTGCTTTGAACTCCTGACCTCGTGATCTGCCTGCCTCAGCCTCCAGAGTGCTGGGATTACAGGCGTTGAGCCAACACGTCGGGCGATCCTAGAACTTTTTTTGTAAGCTTGCCTCTTTCCTGTAATTCCTCCCTTAGTGTGGGCTTTCCGCATGCGCAGTGCTTTCTGTATCCTTTGGAAATGAACATGCGCAGTGTGTTTAGGGAGTTAAACAGGCTTGACCATCTGAGGCTTTCTTCCCTTATCTGGTGGAGTGTATGGGAGATCGTACTTCGCCGTTTTCGTCTTTTTTTTTTTTTTTTTCCTTTTTTTGAGACAGAGTCTCGTTCTGTGGCCCAGGCTGGAGGAAAGTGGTGGTATGTTAGCTCACTTCAACTTCCGCCTCCCGGGGTCAAGCAATTCTCCTGCCTCAGCCTCCCCAGTAGCTGGGATTACAGGTAGCACGTGATACCACACCCAGCTGATTTTTTTATTTTTAGTAGAGACGGGTTTTCATCATGTTGGCCAGGCTGCTCTTGAACTCCTGACCTCGGGATCCGCCCGCCTCGGCCTCCCAAAGTGCTGGGATTACAGGCGTGAGCCACCGCGCTCGGCTGATCCTAGGACTTTGAAAAAGCTTGCTCCTTTCTTGTAATTTCTCCCTTAAGGTGGACTTTCCGCATGCACAGTGCTTTCTGTAGCCTTTGGGATTGAACATGCGCAGTGTGTGTTGGGAGTGATACGCATGCCCATCTGAGGCTGTCTTCCCTTTTCCGGTGCCGTATTTGTCCTTTTTTTTTTTTGAGACGGAGTCTTGCTCTGGCCCAGGGTGGAGTACAGTGGCGGGATATCAGCTCACTGCAACCTCCGCTTCCCGGGTTCAAGCAATTCTCCTGCCCCAGCCTCCCCAATAGATGGGATCCCGGGTTCAAGCAATT
>NW_022318448.1:0-1371 GCF_002776525.5 Piliocolobus tephrosceles
AGGAACGAGATGGCGGTTGTCTGGAGGCTGAGTGCCCTTTGCGGTGCCCAAGGAGGCCGAGCTCTGTTGCTGCGAACCCCAGTGGTTAGACCTGCTCATATCTCAGCATTTCTTCAAGACCGACCTATCCCAGAATGGTGTGGAGTGCAGCACATTCACTTGTCACCCAGCCACCATTCTGGTTCCAAGGCTGCGTCTCTCCACTGGACTATCGAGAGGGTTGTCAGTGTTTTGCTCTTGGGTCTGCTTCCGGCTGCTTATTTGAATCCTTGCTCTGCAATGGACTATTCCCTGGCTGCAGCCCTCACTCTTCATGGTCACTGGGGCCTTGGACAAGTTGTTACTGACTATGTTCATGGGGATGCCTCGCAGAAAGCTGCCAAGGCAGGGCTTTTGGCACTTTCAGCTTTAACCTTTGCTGGGCTTTGCTATTTCAACTATCACGACGTGGGCATCTGCAAAGCTGTTGCCATGCTGTGGAAGCTCTGACCTTTTTGACTTCATACTTTGAAGAATTGATGTATGCCTCTTTGCCTCTGCTTTGTCATGCCATTCAGCTCACGGTAAGGAAGAAATAACAGATAAGTCCATTTGTGGACAGGCTTTTTCTCTTAATAATCTTAATCTTAAGATTATTTTCAGAATTTAATCTTTGAGGAAAAGGTTTGAGAGGAATTGTGTCTAAGAAATTGTGAGACTGAGTTCTGTATTCTGGTGAGTTAATGGGGTTGCCTCCCAGCTTCTCATAAGACTCACAGTATAACTAAACATGATATATGAGCTTTTGCCTTTTAATTTATCAATTTCTTGAAGATAATCCAGCTTTATTACTATTAGTATATGATCAAACTTCCATATTTGCACTGGGAATAATGGACAAAGGGAAATACTCATAATTCATGAATAAAAACTTTGCAGAAAATTAGACAGTGTTTAATTTTTGAAAACTTCCCTCTCTAGTCAGTAGATACCACCTACTGATGGTTACATATACTAGGGAAATTTTAAAATTAGGAAATGCTGACATCTCACATTATAAATTTCTAGATCCTAGGAAGAAATGCTTGGAGTGCTTCTGAATATAGAGAAGTTCCATTTAAGGGCAAGTTTCCCCTTGTAGAGGTATCAAAATATTTCCAATTCTAAACTGAGATTTAATTCTCAAATGTGTTCTACTTGTTCTAAAACAAATATAAAACTATAAGTAATAAATTGTTATTTTCGCACAATGGGAATCTCTAATGTGAAAATGTATTCTATGAAGGTAATTTTTTTTAAAATAAAATGTTGTATAATAAAAAAAATAAAAAAATTAAATTAAATTAAATTAAAAAGTAGCCAGGCATGGTGGTGCACACCTTTAGTCCCAGC
>NW_022318449.1:0-1371 GCF_002776525.5 Piliocolobus tephrosceles
GCTGGGACTAAAGGTGTGCACCACCATGCCTGGCTACTTTTTAATTTAATTTAATTTAATTTTTTTATTTTTTTTATTATACAACATTTTATTTTAAAAAAAATTACCTTCATAGAATACATTTTCACATTAGAGATTCCCATTGTGCGAAAATAACAATTTATTACTTATAGTTTTATATTTGTTTTAGAACAAGTAGAACACATTTGAGAATTAAATCTCAGTTTAGAATTGGAAATATTTTGATACCTCTACAAGGGGAAACTTGCCCTTAAATGGAACTTCTCTATATTCAGAAGCACTCCAAGCATTTCTTCCTAGGATCTAGAAATTTATAATGTGAGATGTCAGCATTTCCTAATTTTAAAATTTCCCTAGTATATGTAACCATCAGTAGGTGGTATCTACTGACTAGAGAGGGAAGTTTTCAAAAATTAAACACTGTCTAATTTTCTGCAAAGTTTTTATTCATGAATTATGAGTATTTCCCTTTGTCCATTATTCCCAGTGCAAATATGGAAGTTTGATCATATACTAATAGTAATAAAGCTGGATTATCTTCAAGAAATTGATAAATTAAAAGGCAAAAGCTCATATATCATGTTTAGTTATACTGTGAGTCTTATGAGAAGCTGGGAGGCAACCCCATTAACTCACCAGAATACAGAACTCAGTCTCACAATTTCTTAGACACAATTCCTCTCAAACCTTTTCCTCAAAGATTAAATTCTGAAAATAATCTTAAGATTAAGATTATTAAGAGAAAAAGCCTGTCCACAAATGGACTTATCTGTTATTTCTTCCTTACCGTGAGCTGAATGGCATGACAAAGCAGAGGCAAAGAGGCATACATCAATTCTTCAAAGTATGAAGTCAAAAAGGTCAGAGCTTCCACAGCATGGCAACAGCTTTGCAGATGCCCACGTCGTGATAGTTGAAATAGCAAAGCCCAGCAAAGGTTAAAGCTGAAAGTGCCAAAAGCCCTGCCTTGGCAGCTTTCTGCGAGGCATCCCCATGAACATAGTCAGTAACAACTTGTCCAAGGCCCCAGTGACCATGAAGAGTGAGGGCTGCAGCCAGGGAATAGTCCATTGCAGAGCAAGGATTCAAATAAGCAGCCGGAAGCAGACCCAAGAGCAAAACACTGACAACCCTCTCGATAGTCCAGTGGAGAGACGCAGCCTTGGAACCAGAATGGTGGCTGGGTGACAAGTGAATGTGCTGCACTCCACACCATTCTGGGATAGGTCGGTCTTGAAGAAATGCTGAGATATGAGCAGGTCTAACCACTGGGGTTCGCAGCAACAGAGCTCGGCCTCCTTGGGCACCGCAAAGGGCACTCAGCCTCCAGACAACCGCCATCTCGTTCCT
>NW_022318450.1:0-1873 GCF_002776525.5 Piliocolobus tephrosceles
TTATAACTATACTAAGACATTACAGTGACCCTTGAACAACATGAGAGAGGAGTGCTTCCCCCTGTGCAGGTGAAAGTCTGCATATAATGTTTGATTGCCCCAAAACTTCACTGTGAACAGCCTGCTGTTGACAGGAAGCCTTACCCATAACAGTTGATGAACACGTTTGGTATGTTTTGTGTATTACATGCTGTATTCTTACAATAAGGTAAGCTAGAGAAAAAATGTTATTAAGAAAATGATAAGGAAAATATATTTAGTATTCATTAAACGGTACTGTGGATCAGCATGAGAAGGTCTTTATCTTCATGGTCTTCACGTTGAGTAGGCTGAAGAGGAGGGGTGTGCTTGTTTTGCTGTCTCAGGGTGGCAGAAGCAGAAGAAAATGAGCACATAAGTGGGTCCCCATAGTTCACACCTCTTTTGATCAAGGTCAGCTGTATTTGCTTTTTCACCGTATTGCATTTGTACCAGCAGAAGCAAAGCAGTGGTGCCTTGGCATGAATCAGACCAGTGGCATAGAGCCATCCTCATAATCTTTGTTTTTTTCACCACCATGCACTTACATTTTTAAGACACGCCAGTTTCACCTAAAAATATCTTTGATAAAGCAGTAAAAATTATTTTACCAAATTTTGACCCTTGAAAACATCTTTTCAATATTCTGTGTAATTAAATGAAGTCTTCATAAAGTGCTTCCGCCACATCCCAGGATATGAAGCTTGTCTTATATCCGGGTATGAGGAAAGCACTTGTGCAATTGAGCCGCAAAGCAGCTGCATTGGCCACTTTTTACTTGGAAAAAAGTGACAGAAAAACTGTGATTATTCAAAATTAGGTATTTGTCAGGCATTTTCTCAAAAATGAATGAAGTGATTATTTTTGACCAAAATTCTAGATTTTAAGCAGAAATTAGAATTTATTACCTTAATCCATCTGTTACAGAATGACATTCATTAATATCACCAATCTTACCAGATAAGTATTTAAAGTATTAGCAAATTGATGAATGCCATTCATTGTCATTTGTTCTTGGTGATATTCACATTGTCCCGTCTCTGACTAGTGGCTGCCCCTTCAAGTTAGTCTCTCTTTTTTTTTTTTTTTGAGGCAGAGTCTTGCTCTGTCACCCGGACTGGAGTGCAGTGGCCGGATCTCAGCCCACTGCAAGCTCCGCCTCCCGGGTTTACGCCATTCTCCTGCCTCAGCCTCCCGAGTAGCTGGGACTACAGGCACCCGCCACCTCGCCCGGCTAGTTTTTGTATTTTTAGTAGAGACGGGGTTTCACCGTGTTAGCCAGGATGGTCTCGATCTCCTGACCTCGTGATCCGCCCATCTCGGCCTCCCAAAGTGCTGGGATTACAGGCTTGAGCCACCGCGCCCGGCCACAAGTTAGTCTCTCTTAACCGACCCCTGTGGTCTCTGACAATGTCTTTGCTTCTGGGCACAGCAAGATGACCCCGTTTCAACTTCTACTTTCTCTGACCTGCCTGGACTCAACAATTTCTCCAAAGTGCCTTCTTTGCTTTTTTTTCTTTTCTTTTTTGACAGAGGAGCTCTATATGTTACCAAAGCTGGAGTGCAGTGGCACATTCATGGCTTACTACCTTAACCTCCCGGGCTCAAGCAGTCCTTCCACCTCAGCCTCCTGAGTAGCTGGGACTGCAGGTGTGCACCACCACACCTGGCTAACTTTTTTTTCTATTTGTGGAGCCTGGGTTTCCCCATGTTGTCCAGGCTGGTCTTGAACTTCTGGCCTCAAGCCTTCCTCCCAACTCAGCCAGCCAAATTGTTGGGGTTACAGGCACGCACCACCATGCCCTGCCAACTTTATTTTCTTTTCTCTGATGATAAAAGTCTTGGTTCTTAATGA
>NW_022318451.1:0-1872 GCF_002776525.5 Piliocolobus tephrosceles
TCATTAAGAACCAAGACTTTTATCATCAGAGAAAAGAAAATAAAGTTGGCAGGGCATGGTGGTGCGTGCCTGTAACCCCAACAATTTGGCTGGCTGAGTTGGGAGGAAGGCTTGAGGCCAGAAGTTCAAGACCAGCCTGGACAACATGGGGAAACCCAGGCTCTACAAATAGAAAAAAAGTTAGCCAGGTGTGGTGGTGCACACCTGCAGTCCCAGCTACTCAGGAGGCTGAGGTGGAAGGACTGCTTGAGCCCGGGAGGTTAAGGTAGTAAGCCATGAATGTGCCACTGCACTCCAGCTTTGGTAACATATAGAGCTCCTCTGTCAAAAAAGAAAAGAAAAAAAAGCAAAGAAGGCACTTTGGAGAAATTGTTGAGTCCAGGCAGGTCAGAGAAAGTAGAAGTTGAAACGGGGTCATCTTGCTGTGCCCAGAAGCAAAGACATTGTCAGAGACCACAGGGGTCGGTTAAGAGAGACTAACTTGTGGCCGGGCGCGGTGGCTCAAGCCTGTAATCCCAGCACTTTGGGAGGCCGAGATGGGCGGATCACGAGGTCAGGAGATCGAGACCATCCTGGCTAACACGGTGAAACCCCGTCTCTACTAAAAATACAAAAACTAGCCGGGCGAGGTGGCGGGTGCCTGTAGTCCCAGCTACTCGGGAGGCTGAGGCAGGAGAATGGCGTAAACCCGGGAGGCGGAGCTTGCAGTGGGCTGAGATCCGGCCACTGCACTCCAGTCCGGGTGACAGAGCAAGACTCTGCCTCAAAAAAAAAAAAAAAGAGAGACTAACTTGAAGGGGCAGCCACTAGTCAGAGACGGGACAATGTGAATATCACCAAGAACAAATGACAATGAATGGCATTCATCAATTTGCTAATACTTTAAATACTTATCTGGTAAGATTGGTGATATTAATGAATGTCATTCTGTAACAGATGGATTAAGGTAATAAATTCTAATTTCTGCTTAAAATCTAGAATTTTGGTCAAAAATAATCACTTCATTCATTTTTGAGAAAATGCCTGACAAATACCTAATTTTGAATAATCACAGTTTTTCTGTCACTTTTTTCCAAGTAAAAAGTGGCCAATGCAGCTGCTTTGCGGCTCAATTGCACAAGTGCTTTCCTCATACCCGGATATAAGACAAGCTTCATATCCTGGGATGTGGCGGAAGCACTTTATGAAGACTTCATTTAATTACACAGAATATTGAAAAGATGTTTTCAAGGGTCAAAATTTGGTAAAATAATTTTTACTGCTTTATCAAAGATATTTTTAGGTGAAACTGGCGTGTCTTAAAAATGTAAGTGCATGGTGGTGAAAAAAACAAAGATTATGAGGATGGCTCTATGCCACTGGTCTGATTCATGCCAAGGCACCACTGCTTTGCTTCTGCTGGTACAAATGCAATACGGTGAAAAAGCAAATACAGCTGACCTTGATCAAAAGAGGTGTGAACTATGGGGACCCACTTATGTGCTCATTTTCTTCTGCTTCTGCCACCCTGAGACAGCAAAACAAGCACACCCCTCCTCTTCAGCCTACTCAACGTGAAGACCATGAAGATAAAGACCTTCTCATGCTGATCCACAGTACCGTTTAATGAATACTAAATATATTTTCCTTATCATTTTCTTAATAACATTTTTTCTCTAGCTTACCTTATTGTAAGAATACAGCATGTAATACACAAAACATACCAAACGTGTTCATCAACTGTTATGGGTAAGGCTTCCTGTCAACAGCAGGCTGTTCACAGTGAAGTTTTGGGGCAATCAAACATTATATGCAGACTTTCACCTGCACAGGGGGAAGCACTCCTCTCTCATGTTGTTCAAGGGTCACTGTAATGTCTTAGTATAGTTATAA
>NW_022318452.1:0-1969 GCF_002776525.5 Piliocolobus tephrosceles
CTCCTGATCTCAGGTGATCTGCCCGCCTCAGCCTCCCAAAGTGCTGCGATTACAGGCATGAGCCATCCCGCCCGGCCAAACTTAGTTTTCATTTGTTCAGTTTGTTTTTGTTGATGCTATTCTTTGCTATTCAAAGTGTTTTATGTGTCAGCCTTTTCCGTTATTTATTCTACATTTTGAGTCATACTTAAGAAGATTTGTCCTGTATTTTCTAGCTCTCTGATCCACTTACAATTTATTCACAGGTAACTTTTTGAACTGCTAAACTGTGTAATTGAAGAGATCACAATACTGGAGTTATGTTTATGGAAATGAATGCTAAATGGTTAGTGTCATTTTTACTGAATTTGTGTCTGAGTTTGTGTTTTGTTTTTCAGCATGAAGACTTTTTGCTTGCCCTGCAGATGAATGAAGAACAGTATCAAAAGGTAGTTTGAAATCTCACCTTGTTTATTCTGGGCATTTTCATGTGCTGTTTTCTCTTACTATGTTTTGTCAGCATTTTTGATGGCAAATTTGTTTTTGGATAACCTCCTGTTGATTTGCTGAGTTTGCAGTTCAGCCAAGTTATAATCAGATATATGATCTAGTATAGTCACTCTTATACCACACTGAATCAGAATTGAAGGGGAGATAATAGATGTTCCCATTAAAAATCATTACCTGATGTTCATTAGATAGACTCATAAAGGAACGTTTACAGCTTAGATATCACTTTAAAGTTAAAAGAAAGAGATATGTCTAACCTCAGGGAAAGATGGGTTTCTGTATGGTGTCTGCCGCCCTCATACAGTGAGCTTTTCTTTATTTATTTATTTATTTTTTTCAAACGGAGTCTTGCTCTGCCACCAAGGCTGAAGTGCACTGCAACCTCTGCCTCCTGCGTTCAAGCGATTCTCCTGTCTCAGCCTCCTGAGTACCTGGAACTACAGGCATGTGCCACCATGTCCAGCTAATTTTTGTGTTTTTAGTAGAGACGGGGTTTCACCGTGTTGGCCAGGCTGGTCTCAAACTCCTAACCTCAGGTGATCCATCCATCTCAGCCTCCCAAAGTGCTGGGAACAAGTGTGAGTCACTATGCCCGGCTAGTGACCTTTTCTAATGTGGTATTAAGAATGGGCTGGTGGCCAGGCATCGTGGGTCGTACCTGTAATCTCAGCACTTTGAGAGGCTGAGATGGGAGGATTGCTTGAGCCCAGGAGTTTGAGACCAACCTGGTCAACATAGCAACACCCCATTTCTAATAAAAATTAAAAATAAATAAATAAAAGAATGGCACTGGATGCGGTGGCTCACACCTGTAATTCTAGCACTTTGGGAGGCCAGGGTGGGCAAATCACAAGGTCAGGGGTTCGAGACCAGCCTGGCCAACATGATGAAACCCTGTCTCTACTAAAAATACAAAAAATTAGCTGGGCGTAGTGGCAGGCGCTTGTAATCCCCGCTACTCAGGAGGCTGAAGCAAGAGAATCGCTTGAACCTGGGAGGTGGAGGTAGCAGTGAGCCGAGATTGCACCTTCAGCCTGGGCCACAGAGTGAGACTCTGTCTCAAAAAAAAAAAAAAAGAATGAGTTGGTGATTGGATCAGTTGCTATAGTTAATAGAAAGAGTCAATAGCTTGGTACATTACTTGAGGTTGCTGCTTTAATTAGCTTCAATAGTCCCTTAAAATAAAGCTCAGACTTGGATACGACCAGTCCTTATGACAAGAACAAAATTCAGCTTTTGAAAGCATTTTGGGTAATATCTCTTGTGTTCCTTATCTTTGCTTTTTGTAATCACATTAGCATCTGAGTACAGATGTTCTAGTTCCCTTTGCACCATGGGATTGAATGTGATAACTTTATACAAAAAATTACTCTAAAGAATACCAGATAAAACCCATGAAAACGTCGCTGTTTTAAGTATGGATTACTCTTGTGCTAGTATCTTGAGCTAGATTTATATAGCACGAAACAGCATATCATTG
>NW_022318453.1:0-1051 GCF_002776525.5 Piliocolobus tephrosceles
AACTTTATTTTCTTTTCTCTGATGATAAAAGTCTTGGTTCTTAATGACATTAATAACATTATTCTTGTCAGATTATATCTGAGAATATAAAATTAAAATATTTTAAAGTCACTTGAAATATGTCTTGGTGCTTATGCCATTAAGTTGATAAACAAGTTTATAGGCACGGTGGCTTATGCATGTAATCCCAGCACTTTGGGAGGCCAAGGCAGGCGATCAGTTGAGGCCAGGAGTTCAAGACCAGCCTGGCCAACATGACAAAACTCTGTCTCTACTAAAAATACAAAAATTTGCTGGGCATGTAATCCCTCCAAGTAGCTACCTGTAATGCCAGCTACTTGGGAGGCTGAGGCACGAGAATTGCTTGAACCTGGGAGGTCGAGGTTGGTTGCAGTGAGCCAAAATCATGCCACTGCACTCCAGCATGGGCAACAAAGCAAGACTCTATTTCAAAAAACAAACAAAAAAAAAGTTTCTTTCTTTCTGTTTATTTTGAACTTTTAGAGAATTGGTTTTGTTTATCTAATTTTGTAAAAAAAAATTTAGTTCTGAAATCAAAACTGTAAAACAAGGAATATTCAGAGAAATCTAGCTTTTGTCCTGTCCCTTTCTCCCACTTTCCTTTGTTTGTTTGTTTTTTGAGACGGAGTCTCGCTCTGTCACCCAGGCTGGAGTGCAGTGTCAGGATCTTGGCTCACTGCAACCACTGACTCCCGGGTTCAAGGGATTCTGCTGCCTCAGCCTCCTGAATAGCTGGGATTATAGGCACGAGCACTATGCCTGGCTAATTTTTGTATTTTTAGTAGAGACGGGGTTTCACCATGTTGACCAGGCTGGTCTCAAACTCCTGACCTTAAGCGATCCGTCCACCTTGGCTTCTCAAAGTGCTGGGATTATAGGTGTGAGCCACTGCACCTGGCCCCCCACTTTGTTTATATATAACCATTATTGTTAGTCTTTGGTTTATCTTTCCTTATTTTATGGAAAAACAAATATGTATACTATTTTTATTTACCCGTCTTTCTTATCCAGATAGTAGCAGAGTTTTCCA
>NW_022318455.1:0-1051 GCF_002776525.5 Piliocolobus tephrosceles
TGGAAAACTCTGCTACTATCTGGATAAGAAAGACGGGTAAATAAAAATAGTATACATATTTGTTTTTCCATAAAATAAGGAAAGATAAACCAAAGACTAACAATAATGGTTATATATAAACAAAGTGGGGGGCCAGGTGCAGTGGCTCACACCTATAATCCCAGCACTTTGAGAAGCCAAGGTGGACGGATCGCTTAAGGTCAGGAGTTTGAGACCAGCCTGGTCAACATGGTGAAACCCCGTCTCTACTAAAAATACAAAAATTAGCCAGGCATAGTGCTCGTGCCTATAATCCCAGCTATTCAGGAGGCTGAGGCAGCAGAATCCCTTGAACCCGGGAGTCAGTGGTTGCAGTGAGCCAAGATCCTGACACTGCACTCCAGCCTGGGTGACAGAGCGAGACTCCGTCTCAAAAAACAAACAAACAAAGGAAAGTGGGAGAAAGGGACAGGACAAAAGCTAGATTTCTCTGAATATTCCTTGTTTTACAGTTTTGATTTCAGAACTAAATTTTTTTTTACAAAATTAGATAAACAAAACCAATTCTCTAAAAGTTCAAAATAAACAGAAAGAAAGAAACTTTTTTTTTGTTTGTTTTTTGAAATAGAGTCTTGCTTTGTTGCCCATGCTGGAGTGCAGTGGCATGATTTTGGCTCACTGCAACCAACCTCGACCTCCCAGGTTCAAGCAATTCTCGTGCCTCAGCCTCCCAAGTAGCTGGCATTACAGGTAGCTACTTGGAGGGATTACATGCCCAGCAAATTTTTGTATTTTTAGTAGAGACAGAGTTTTGTCATGTTGGCCAGGCTGGTCTTGAACTCCTGGCCTCAACTGATCGCCTGCCTTGGCCTCCCAAAGTGCTGGGATTACATGCATAAGCCACCGTGCCTATAAACTTGTTTATCAACTTAATGGCATAAGCACCAAGACATATTTCAAGTGACTTTAAAATATTTTAATTTTATATTCTCAGATATAATCTGACAAGAATAATGTTATTAATGTCATTAAGAACCAAGACTTTTATCATCAGAGAAAAGAAAATAAAGTT
>NW_022318456.1:0-1969 GCF_002776525.5 Piliocolobus tephrosceles
CAATGATATGCTGTTTCGTGCTATATAAATCTAGCTCAAGATACTAGCACAAGAGTAATCCATACTTAAAACAGCGACGTTTTCATGGGTTTTATCTGGTATTCTTTAGAGTAATTTTTTGTATAAAGTTATCACATTCAATCCCATGGTGCAAAGGGAACTAGAACATCTGTACTCAGATGCTAATGTGATTACAAAAAGCAAAGATAAGGAACACAAGAGATATTACCCAAAATGCTTTCAAAAGCTGAATTTTGTTCTTGTCATAAGGACTGGTCGTATCCAAGTCTGAGCTTTATTTTAAGGGACTATTGAAGCTAATTAAAGCAGCAACCTCAAGTAATGTACCAAGCTATTGACTCTTTCTATTAACTATAGCAACTGATCCAATCACCAACTCATTCTTTTTTTTTTTTTTTGAGACAGAGTCTCACTCTGTGGCCCAGGCTGAAGGTGCAATCTCGGCTCACTGCTACCTCCACCTCCCAGGTTCAAGCGATTCTCTTGCTTCAGCCTCCTGAGTAGCGGGGATTACAAGCGCCTGCCACTACGCCCAGCTAATTTTTTGTATTTTTAGTAGAGACAGGGTTTCATCATGTTGGCCAGGCTGGTCTCGAACCCCTGACCTTGTGATTTGCCCACCCTGGCCTCCCAAAGTGCTAGAATTACAGGTGTGAGCCACCGCATCCAGTGCCATTCTTTTATTTATTTATTTTTAATTTTTATTAGAAATGGGGTGTTGCTATGTTGACCAGGTTGGTCTCAAACTCCTGGGCTCAAGCAATCCTCCCATCTCAGCCTCTCAAAGTGCTGAGATTACAGGTACGACCCACGATGCCTGGCCACCAGCCCATTCTTAATACCACATTAGAAAAGGTCACTAGCCGGGCATAGTGACTCACACTTGTTCCCAGCACTTTGGGAGGCTGAGATGGATGGATCACCTGAGGTTAGGAGTTTGAGACCAGCCTGGCCAACACGGTGAAACCCCGTCTCTACTAAAAACACAAAAATTAGCTGGACATGGTGGCACATGCCTGTAGTTCCAGGTACTCAGGAGGCTGAGACAGGAGAATCGCTTGAACGCAGGAGGCAGAGGTTGCAGTGCACTTCAGCCTTGGTGGCAGAGCAAGACTCCGTTTGAAAAAAATAAATAAATAAATAAAGAAAAGCTCACTGTATGAGGGCGGCAGACACCATACAGAAACCCATCTTTCCCTGAGGTTAGACATATCTCTTTCTTTTAACTTTAAAGTGATATCTAAGCTGTAAACGTTCCTTTATGAGTCTATCTAATGAACATCAGGTAATGATTTTTAATGGGAACATCTATTATCTCCCCTTCAATTCTGATTCAGTGTGGTATAAGAGTGACTATACTAGATCATATATCTGATTATAACTTGGCTGAACTGCAAACTCAGCAAATCAACAGGAGGTTATCCAAAAACAAATTTGCCATCAAAAATGCTGACAAAACATAGTAAGAGAAAACAGCACATGAAAATGCCCAGAATAAACAAGGTGAGATTTCAAACTACCTTTTGATACTGTTCTTCATTCATCTGCAGGGCAAGCAAAAAGTCTTCATGCTGAAAAACAAAACACAAACTCAGACACAAATTCAGTAAAAATGACACTAACCATTTAGCATTCATTTCCATAAACATAACTCCAGTATTGTGATCTCTTCAATTACACAGTTTAGCAGTTCAAAAAGTTACCTGTGAATAAATTGTAAGTGGATCAGAGAGCTAGAAAATACAGGACAAATCTTCTTAAGTATGACTCAAAATGTAGAATAAATAACGGAAAAGGCTGACACATAAAACACTTTGAATAGCAAAGAATAGCATCAACAAAAACAAACTGAACAAATGAAAACTAAGTTTGGCCGGGCGGGATGGCTCATGCCTGTAATCGCAGCACTTTGGGAGGCTGAGGCGGGCAGATCACCTGAGATCAGGAG
>NW_022318457.1:0-8085 GCF_002776525.5 Piliocolobus tephrosceles
TTTGTCAGATAAGTAGATTGCAAAAATTTTCTCCCATTCTGTAGGTTGCCTGTTCACTCTGATGGTAGTTTCTTTTGCTGTGCAGAAGCTCTTTAGTTTAATTAGATCCCATTTGTCAATTTTGGCTTTTGCTGCCGTTGCTTTTGGTGTTTTAGACATGAAGTCCTTGCCCATGCCTATGTCCTGAATGGTACTACCTAGATTTTCTTCTAGGGTTTTTATGGTATTAGGTCTAACATTTAAGTCTCTAATCCATCTTGAATTAATCTTCGTATAAGGAGTAAGGAAAGGATCCAGTTTCAGCTTTCTACTTATGGCTAGCCAATTTTCCCAGCACCATTTATTAAATAGGGAATCCTTTCCCCATTTCTTGTTTTTGTCAGGTTTGTCAAAGATCAGATGGTTGTAGATGTGTGGCATTATTTCTGAGGACTCCGTTCTGTCTATATCTCTGTTTTGTCTATATCTCCGTTCTGTCTATATCTCTGTCTATATCTCTGTTTTGGTACCAGTACCATGCTGTTTTGGTTACTGTAGCCTTGTAGTATAGTTTGAAGTCAGGTAGCGTGACGCCTCCGGCTTTGTCCTTTTGACTTAGGATTGTCTTGGCAATGCCAGCTCTTTTAGGGTTCCATATGAACTTTAAAGCAGTTTTTTCCAATTCTGTGAAGAAACTCATTGGTAGCTTGATGGGGATGCCATTGAATCTATAAATAACCTTGGGCAGTATGGCCATTTTCACGAAATTGATTCTTCCTATCCATGAGCATGGTATGTTCTTCCATTTGTTTGTGTCCTCTTTGATTTCACTGAGCAGTGGTTTGTAGTTCTCCTTGAAGAGGTCCTTTACATCCCTTGTAAGTTGGATTCCTAGGTATTTTATTCTCTCTGAAGCAATTGTGAATGGAAGTTCATTCCTGATTTGGCTCTCTGCTTGTCTGTTACTGGTGTATAAGAATGCTTGTGATTTTTGCACATTAATTTTGTATCTTGAGATTTTGCTGAAGTTGCTTATCAGCTTAAGGAGATTTGGAGCTGAGACGATGGGGTTTTCTAAATATACAATCATGTCATCTGCAAACAGGGACAATTTGACTTCTTCTTTTCCTAACTGAATACCCTTGATTTCTTTCTCTTGCCTGATTGCCTTAGCCAGAACTTCCAACACTATGTTGAATAGGAGTGGTGAGAGAGGGCATCCCTGTCTTGTGCCAGTTTTAATTGGAAAAAACTGCTTTAAAGTTCATATGGAACCAAAAAAGAGCCCGCATTGCCAAGACAATCCTAAGTCAAAAGGACAAAGCCGGAGGCATCACGCTACCTGACTTCAAACTATACTACAAGGCTACAGTAACCAAAACAGCATGGTACTGGTACCAAAACAGAGATATAGACCAATGGAACAGAACAGAGCCCTCAGAGATAATACCACACATCTACAGCCATCTGATCTTTGACAAACCTGAGAGAAACAAGAAATGGGGAAAGGATTCCCTATTTAATAAATGGTGCTGGGAAAATTGGCTAGCCATAAGTAGAAAGCTGAAACTGGATCCTTTCCTTACTCCTTATACGAAGATTAATTCAAGATGGATTAGAGACTTAAATGTTAGACCTAATACCATAAAAACCCTAGAAGAAAATCTAGGTAGTACCATTCAGGACATAGGCATAGGCAAGGACTTCATGTCTAAAACACCAAAATCAATGGCAGCAAAAGCCAAAATTGACAAATGGGATCTAATTAAACTAAAGAGCTTCTGCACAGCAAAAGAAACTACCATCAGAGTGAACAGGCAACCTACAGAATGGGAGAAAATTTTTGCAATCTACTTATCTGACAAAGGGCTAATATCCAGAATCTACAAAGAACTCAAACAAATATACAAGAAACAAACAAACAACCCCATCAAAAAGTGGGGAAAGGATATGAACAGACATTTCTCAAAAGAAGACATTCATACAGCCAACAGACACATGAAAAAATGCTCATCATCACTGGCCATCAGAGAAATGCAAATCAAAACCACAATGAGATACCATCTCACACCAGTTAGAACAGCAATCATTAAAAAATCAGGAAACAACAGTGTTGGAGAGGATGTGGAGAAATAGGAACACTTTTACACTGTTGGTGGGATTGTCAACTAGTTCAACCATTATGGAAAACAGTATGGCAATTCCTTAAGGATCTAGAACTAGATGTACCATATGACCCAGCCATCCCACTACTGGGTATATACCCAAAGGATTATAAATTATTCTACTACAAAGACACATGCACACGTATGTTTATTGCGGCACTATTCACAGTAGCAAAGACTTGGAATCAACCCAAATGTCCATCAGTGACAGACTGGATTAAGAAAATGTGGCACATATGCACCATGGAATACTATGCAGCCATAAAAAAGGCTGAGTTTGTGTCCTTTGTAGGGACGTGGATGCAGCTGGAAACCATCATTCTTAGCAAACTATCACAAGAAGAGAAAACCAAACACCGCATGTTCTCACTGATAGGTGGGAACTGAACAATGAGTTCACTTGGACTCGGGAAGGGGAACATCACACACTGGGGCCTATCATGGGGAGGGGGGAGGGGGGAGGGATTGCACTGGGGAGTTATACCTGATAAAAATGATGAATTGATGGGTGCTGACGAGTTTATGGGTGCAGCACACCAACATGGCACAGGTATACATATGTAACAAACCTGCACGTTATGCACATGTACCCTAGAACTTAAAGTATAATTAAAAAAAAAAAAAGAAAGAAAAAGAAAAAAAGAAATAACTAAAATCAAAGTAGAACTGTATGAAGTTGAGACCCAAAGATCCATACAAAAAATCAACAAAACCAAAAGTTGGTTCTGTGAAAGGATAAACAAGATCAATAGATCACTAACTAGATTAACAAAGAAAAAAAGCGAACATCCAAATAAACACTATCAGAAATGACAAAGGTGGTATTACAACCAATCCCATAGAAATACAAAAGATCCTCAGAGGCTATTATGAACACCTCTATGAACACAAACTAGAAAATCCAGGGGAAATGGCTAAATTCCTGAAAACATACAATCTCCCAAGACTGAATCAGGAAGAAACTGAAATGCTGAACGACAATTATTTGAGTTCCATAATTGAATCAGTAATAAAAAACCTACCACCAAAAAAACCCCTGAACCACATGGATTCACAGCTGAATTCTACCAGACATACAAAGAGGAGCTGATACCAGTTACCAAAACTGTTCCAAAAAATCGAGGAGGAGGGACTACTCCCTATCTTGTTCTACAAAGCCAACATCACCTTGATACCAAAACCTGCCAAAGACACAATAAAAATAGAAAACTACATGCCAATATCCCTGATGAAAATAGATACAAAAATCTTCCACAAAATGCTAGCAAACCAAATCCAACAGGACATCAAAAAGTTAATTCACCACAATCAAGCAGGCTTCTTTCCTGGGATGCAAGCACATCAAAAAATGTGATTCATCACATGAACCGAATTTTTAAAAAAGCTATATGGTGATCTCAATAGACGCAGAAAAAGCTTACAATAAAATCTAATATCCTTTCATGACGAAAGCCTTCAACAAACTAGGTATTGAAGGAACATACCTCAAAATTTTAAAAACCCACTCTCACCATTCTTATTCAACATAGTACTGAAAGTGCTAGCCAGAGCAATCAGATAAGAGAAAGAAATAAAAGTGATCCAGATAGGAAAAGAAGAATTAAAACTATCTCTTTTCATGGATGATATCATTCTATATTTAGAAAACCCTAAACACTCCACCAAAAGGTTTCTGGAACTGATATACAACTTCAGTAAAGTTTCAGGAAACAAAATTCATGTAAAAAATCAGTAGCATTTCTATAAACCAATAATGTTCAAACTGAGAGCCAAATCAAGAATGCAAACCCATTTACAATAGCCACAAAATAATAATATATCTAGGAATATATCTAAATAAGGAGATGAAAGATATCTAAAAGGAGAACTACAACACACTGCTGAAAGAAATCACAGATGACACAAACAAATGGAAAAACATGCCATGCTCATGGATTAGAATCAACATCATTAAAATGTCCACACTTCCCAAAGCAATCTACAGAGTTAAAGCTATTCCTATCAAACTATCAGTGTCGTTTTTCAAAGAACTAGAAAAACCTATTCTAAACTTCATATAGACCAAAAAAGAGCTCAAATAGCCAAAGCTATTCTAAGCAAAAACAACAAAGCTGGAGGTATCACATTACCCATCTTCAAACTACACTATAAGGCTACAGTAACCAAAACAGGATGGTACAAAAACAGGCACATAAACCAGTGGAACAGAATAGAGAACAAAGAAATAAAGCCATATCCTACAGCCATCTGATCTTCAACAAAGTCAACAAAAATAAGCAATGGGGAACAACTCTCTGTTCAACAAATGGTGCTGGGATAGCTCATTAGTCATTATGCAGAAGAATGAAACTGGACTCCTACCTCTCACCATAATGAAAATTACCTCAGGGTAAATTAGAGATTTAAATATAAGACTTCAACCTATAAGAATCCTAGAAAAAAACCTAGGAAACACCATTCTGGACATCAGCTTTTGGAAAGAATTTATGGCTAAGTCCTCAAAAGCAATTACAACAAAAACAAATTCATAAGTGAGACCTAATTAAACTAAAGAGATTCTTCTCCACATAAGAAACTATGAACAGAGTAAAAAGACAACCAAAAAAATTGGAGAAAATGTTAATAAACTATGCATATAACAAAGGTCTAATATCCATAATCTATAAGGAACTTAAACAATTCAAAAAGCAAAAAACAAATAATCCCATTTAAAATGGGCAAGAGATATGAATAGACACTTCTTAAAAGAAGACATACAAGCAGCCACCAAAAATATGAAAAAAAATGCTCAACATCCCTAATCATCAGAGACATGCAAATCAAAACCACAAGGAGATACTATCTCACACCAGTCAGAATGGGTACTATTAGAAAGTCAAAAAACAAAAGATGTCGGTGAGGCTGCAGAGAAAAGAGAACGCTTATACACTGTTGGTGGGAATGTAAATTAGTTCAACCACTGTGAAGAGCAGTTTGGAGATTTCTCAGATAACTTAAACCAGAACTACCATTCAACCCAGCAATTTTATTACTGGTTATATATAAAAAAGAAAATAAATAACTTTACCAAAAAGATACGTGCACTTGCATGTTAAACACAGCATTAGTCACAATATAAAAGACATGAAATCAACCTAGGTGCCCATCAGTGGTGGGCTGGATAAAGAAAATAAGGTTCAGAAGATGGCTGAATAGGAACAACTCCAGTCTGCAGCTCCCAGTGTGATCAACACAGAAGATGGGTGATTTCTGCAATTCCAACTGAGGTACCTGGCTCATCTCACTGAGACTGGTTGGACAGTGGGTGCAGCCCATGGAAGGCAAGCTGAAGCAGGACAAGGCGTCGCCTCACCCAGGAAGTGCAAGCATTCAGGGGATTTCCCTTTCCTAGCCAAGGGAAGCCATGACAGACTACCTGGAAAAACAGGAAACTCCCACCAAAATACTGTGCTTTTCCCAAGGTCTTAGCAAAGAGACAAGGAGATTCTCTCCCGTGCCTCGCTCGGAGGGTCCCACGCCCACGGAGACTTGCACACTGCTAGCACAGCAGTCTGAGATGGAACTGTGAGGTGGCAGCCTGGCTGAGGAAGGGGCGTCTGCCATTGCTGAGGCTTGAGTAGGTAAACAAAGCAGCCAGGAAGCTCAAACTGGGCAGAGCCCACCATAGCTCTACAAGGCCTACCACCTCTGTGGGCAGGGCAGAGCTGAACAAAAGGCAGCAGACAACTTCTGCAGACTTAAATGTCCTTAAACGTCCCTGTCTAACAGCTCTGAAGAGAGGAGTGGTTCTCCCAGCATGGCATTTGAGCTCTGAGAATGGACAGACTGCCTCCTCAAGTGGGTCCCTGACCCCCATGTAGCATAACTAGGAGACACCTCCCAGCAGGGGCCAACAGTCAGCTCATATAGGCAGCTTCTGGGACGAAGCTTCTAGAGGAAGGGTCAGGCAGCAATATTTGCTGTTCTGCAACATTTGTTGTTCTGCAGCCTCCACTGGTGATACACAGGCAAACAAGGTCTGTCTGGAGTGGACCTCCAGCAAACCCCAACAGACCTGCAGCTGAGGGACCTGACTGTTAGAAGGAAAACCAACAAACAGAAAGGAATAGCATCAACATCAACAAAAAGGTACTCTACACCAAAACTCCATCTGTGGATCACCAGCATCAAAGGCCAAAGGTAGATAAAACCACAAAGATGGGGAGAAACCAGAGTAGAAAAGCTGAAAATTCTAAAAACCAGAGCACCTCTTCTCCTCCAAAGGATGGCAGCTCTTCACCAGCAACGGAACAAAGCTGGACTGAGAATGACTTTGACAAGTTGACAGAAGTAGACTTCAGAAGGTCAGTAATAACAAATGTCTCCGAGCTGAAGGAGGATGTTTGAACCCATCATAAAGAAGTTAAAAACTCTGAAAAGAGATTAGACAAATGGCTAACTAGAATAAATAGTGTAGAGAAGACCTTAAATGATCTGATGGAGATGAAAACCATTGCACGAGAACTTCGTGACGTATGCACAAGCTTCAATAGCTGACTTGACAAAGTGGAAGAAAGGGTATCAGTGATTGAAGATCAAATTAATGAAATAAAGTGAGAAGACAAGGTTAGAGAAAAAAGAGTGAAAAAAACAAACAAAGCCTCCAAGAAATATGGGCCTATGTGAAAAGACCAAATGTACGTTTGACGGTGTACCTGAAAGTGATGGGGAGAATGGAACCAAGTTGGAAAACACTCTGCAGGATATTATCCAGGAGAACTTCCCCAACCTAGCAAGACAGGCCAACATTCAAATTCAGGAAATACAGAGACCACCACAAAGATACTCCTCGAGAAGAGCAACCCTAACACACATAATTGTCAGATTCACCAACATTGAAATGAAGGAAAAAGTGTTAAGGGCAGCCAGAGAGAAATGACGGGTTGCCCACAAAGGAAAGCCCATCAGATTAACAGCAGATATCTCGGCAGAAACCCTATAAGCCAGAAGAGAGTGGGAGCCAATATTCAACATTCTTTTTTTTTTTTTTTTTTTTTATTATTATACTTTAAGTTCTAGGGTACATGTGCATAACGTGCAGGTTTGTTACATATGTATACTTGTGCCATGTTGGTGTGCTGCACCCATCAACTCGTCAGCACCCATCAATTCATCATTTACATCATGTATAACTCCCCAGTGCAATCCCTCCCCCCTGCCCCCTCCCCATGATAGGCCCCAGTGTGTGATGTTCCCCTTCCCGAGTCCAAGTGGGATCTCCTTGTTCAGTTCCTACCTATGAGTGAGAACATGCGGTGTTTGGTTTTCTCTTCTTGTGATAGTTTGCTAAGAATGATGGTTTCCAGCTGCATCCACGTCCCTACAAAGGACACAAACTCAGCCTTTTTTATGGCTGCATAGTATTCCATGGTGCATATGTGCCACATTTTCTTAATCCAGTCTGTCACTGATGGACATTTGGGTTGATTCCAAGTCTTTGCTACTGTGAATAGTGCCGCAATAAACATACGTGTGCATGTGTCTTTGTAGTAGAATAATTTATAATCCTTTGGGTATATACCCAGTAGTGGGATGGCTGGGTCATATGGTACATCTAGTTCTAGATCCTTAAGGAATTGCCATACTGTTTTCCATAATGGTTGAACTAGTTGACAATCCCACCAACAGTGTAAAAGTGTTCCTATTTCTCCACATCCTCTCCAACACTGTTGTTTCCTGATTTTTTAATGATTGCTGTTCTAACTGGTGTGAGATGGTATCTCATTGTGGTTTTGATTTGCATTTCTCTGATGGCCAGTGATGATGAGCATTTTTTCATGTGTCTGTTGGCTGTATGAATGTCTTCTTTTGAGAAATGTCTGTTCATATCCTTTCCCCACTTTTTGATGGGGTTGTTTGTTTGTTTCTTGTATATTTGTTTGAGTTCTTTGTAGATTCTGGA
>NW_022318458.1:0-8085 GCF_002776525.5 Piliocolobus tephrosceles
TCCAGAATCTACAAAGAACTCAAACAAATATACAAGAAACAAACAAACAACCCCATCAAAAAGTGGGGAAAGGATATGAACAGACATTTCTCAAAAGAAGACATTCATACAGCCAACAGACACATGAAAAAATGCTCATCATCACTGGCCATCAGAGAAATGCAAATCAAAACCACAATGAGATACCATCTCACACCAGTTAGAACAGCAATCATTAAAAAATCAGGAAACAACAGTGTTGGAGAGGATGTGGAGAAATAGGAACACTTTTACACTGTTGGTGGGATTGTCAACTAGTTCAACCATTATGGAAAACAGTATGGCAATTCCTTAAGGATCTAGAACTAGATGTACCATATGACCCAGCCATCCCACTACTGGGTATATACCCAAAGGATTATAAATTATTCTACTACAAAGACACATGCACACGTATGTTTATTGCGGCACTATTCACAGTAGCAAAGACTTGGAATCAACCCAAATGTCCATCAGTGACAGACTGGATTAAGAAAATGTGGCACATATGCACCATGGAATACTATGCAGCCATAAAAAAGGCTGAGTTTGTGTCCTTTGTAGGGACGTGGATGCAGCTGGAAACCATCATTCTTAGCAAACTATCACAAGAAGAGAAAACCAAACACCGCATGTTCTCACTCATAGGTAGGAACTGAACAAGGAGATCCCACTTGGACTCGGGAAGGGGAACATCACACACTGGGGCCTATCATGGGGAGGGGGCAGGGGGGAGGGATTGCACTGGGGAGTTATACATGATGTAAATGATGAATTGATGGGTGCTGACGAGTTGATGGGTGCAGCACACCAACATGGCACAAGTATACATATGTAACAAACCTGCACGTTATGCACATGTACCCTAGAACTTAAAGTATAATAATAAAAAAAAAAAAAAAAAAAAAGAATGTTGAATATTGGCTCCCACTCTCTTCTGGCTTATAGGGTTTCTGCCGAGATATCTGCTGTTAATCTGATGGGCTTTCCTTTGTGGGCAACCCGTCATTTCTCTCTGGCTGCCCTTAACACTTTTTCCTTCATTTCAATGTTGGTGAATCTGACAATTATGTGTGTTAGGGTTGCTCTTCTCGAGGAGTATCTTTGTGGTGGTCTCTGTATTTCCTGAATTTGAATGTTGGCCTGTCTTGCTAGGTTGGGGAAGTTCTCCTGGATAATATCCTGCAGAGTGTTTTCCAACTTGGTTCCATTCTCCCCATCACTTTCAGGTACACCGTCAAACGTACATTTGGTCTTTTCACATAGGCCCATATTTCTTGGAGGCTTTGTTTGTTTTTTTCACTCTTTTTTCTCTAACCTTGTCTTCTCACTTTATTTCATTAATTTGATCTTCAATCACTGATACCCTTTCTTCCACTTTGTCAAGTCAGCTATTGAAGCTTGTGCATACGTCACGAAGTTCTCGTGCAATGGTTTTCATCTCCATCAGATCATTTAAGGTCTTCTCTACACTATTTATTCTAGTTAGCCATTTGTCTAATCTCTTTTCAGAGTTTTTAACTTCTTTATGATGGGTTCAAACATCCTCCTTCAGCTCGGAGACATTTGTTATTACTGACCTTCTGAAGTCTACTTCTGTCAACTTGTCAAAGTCATTCTCAGTCCAGCTTTGTTCCGTTGCTGGTGAAGAGCTGCCATCCTTTGGAGGAGAAGAGGTGCTCTGGTTTTTAGAATTTTCAGCTTTTCTACTCTGGTTTCTCCCCATCTTTGTGGTTTTATCTACCTTTGGCCTTTGATGCTGGTGATCCACAGATGGAGTTTTGGTGTAGAGTACCTTTTTGTTGATGTTGATGCTATTCCTTTCTGTTTGTTGGTTTTCCTTCTAACAGTCAGGTCCCTCAGCTGCAGGTCTGTTGGGGTTTGCTGGAGGTCCACTCCAGACAGACCTTGTTTGCCTGTGTATCACCAGTGGAGGCTGCAGAACAACAAATGTTGCAGAACAGCAAATATTGCTGCCTGACCCTTCCTCTAGAAGCTTCGTCCCAGAAGCTGCCTATATGAGCTGACTGTTGGCCCCTGCTGGGAGGTGTCTCCTAGTTATGCTACATGGGGGTCAGGGACCCACTTGAGGAGGCAGTCTGTCCATTCTCAGAGCTCAAATGCCATGCTGGGAGAACCACTCCTCTCTTCAGAGCTGTTAGACAGGGACGTTTAAGGACATTTAAGTCTGCAGAAGTTGTCTGCTGCCTTTTGTTCAGCTCTGCCCTGCCCACAGAGGTGGTAGGCCTTGTAGAGCTATGGTGGGCTCTGCCCAGTTTGAGCTTCCTGGCTGCTTTGTTTACCTACTCAAGCCTCAGCAATGGCAGACGCCCCTTCCTCAGCCAGGCTGCCACCTCACAGTTCCATCTCAGACTGCTGTGCTAGCAGTGTGCAAGTCTCCGTGGGCGTGGGACCCTCCGAGCGAGGCACGGGAGAGAATCTCCTTGTCTCTTTGCTAAGACCTTGGGAAAAGCACAGTATTTTGGTGGGAGTTTCCTGTTTTTCCAGGTAGTCTGTCATGGCTTCCCTTGGCTAGGAAAGGGAAATCCCCTGAATGCTTGCACTTCCTGGGTGAGGCGACGCCTTGTCCTGCTTCAGCTTGCCTTCCATGGGCTGCACCCACTGTCCAACCAGTCTCAGTGAGATGAGCCAGGTACCTCAGTTGGAATTGCAGAAATCACCCATCTTCTGTGTTGATCACACTGGGAGCTGCAGACTGGAGTTGTTCCTATTCAGCCATCTTCTGAACCTTATTTTCTTTATCCAGCCCACCACTGATGGGCACCTAGGTTGATTTCATGTCTTTTATATTGTGACTAATGCTGTGTTTAACATGCAAGTGCACGTATCTTTTTGGTAAAGTTATTTATTTTCTTTTTTATATATAACCAGTAATAAAATTGCTGGGTTGAATGGTAGTTCTGGTTTAAGTTATCTGAGAAATCTCCAAACTGCTCTTCACAGTGGTTGAACTAATTTACATTCCCACCAACAGTGTATAAGCGTTCTCTTTTCTCTGCAGCCTCACCGACATCTTTTGTTTTTTGACTTTCTAATAGTACCCATTCTGACTGGTGTGAGATAGTATCTCCTTGTGGTTTTGATTTGCATGTCTCTGATGATTAGGGATGTTGAGCATTTTTTTTCATATTTTTGGTGGCTGCTTGTATGTCTTCTTTTAAGAAGTGTCTATTCATATCTCTTGCCCATTTTAAATGGGATTATTTGTTTTTTGCTTTTTGAATTGTTTAAGTTCCTTATAGATTATGGATATTAGACCTTTGTTATATGCATAGTTTATTAACATTTTCTCCAATTTTTTTGGTTGTCTTTTTACTCTGTTCATAGTTTCTTATGTGGAGAAGAATCTCTTTAGTTTAATTAGGTCTCACTTATGAATTTGTTTTTGTTGTAATTGCTTTTGAGGACTTAGCCATAAATTCTTTCCAAAAGCTGATGTCCAGAATGGTGTTTCCTAGGTTTTTTTCTAGGATTCTTATAGGTTGAAGTCTTATATTTAAATCTCTAATTTACCCTGAGGTAATTTTCATTATGGTGAGAGGTAGGAGTCCAGTTTCATTCTTCTGCATAATGACTAATGAGCTATCCCAGCACCATTTGTTGAACAGAGAGTTGTTCCCCATTGCTTATTTTTGTTGACTTTGTTGAAGATCAGATGGCTGTAGGATATGGCTTTATTTCTTTGTTCTCTATTCTGTTCCACTGGTTTATGTGCCTGTTTTTGTACCATCCTGTTTTGGTTACTGTAGCCTTATAGTGTAGTTTGAAGATGGGTAATGTGATACCTCCAGCTTTGTTGTTTTTGCTTAGAATAGCTTTGGCTATTTGAGCTCTTTTTTGGTCTATATGAAGTTTAGAATAGGTTTTTCTAGTTCTTTGAAAAACGACACTGATAGTTTGATAGGAATAGCTTTAACTCTGTAGATTGCTTTGGGAAGTGTGGACATTTTAATGATGTTGATTCTAATCCATGAGCATGGCATGTTTTTCCATTTGTTTGTGTCATCTGTGATTTCTTTCAGCAGTGTGTTGTAGTTCTCCTTTTAGATATCTTTCATCTCCTTATTTAGATATATTCCTAGATATATTATTATTTTGTGGCTATTGTAAATGGGTTTGCATTCTTGATTTGGCTCTCAGTTTGAACATTATTGGTTTATAGAAATGCTACTGATTTTTTACATGAATTTTGTTTCCTGAAACTTTACTGAAGTTGTATATCAGTTCCAGAAACCTTTTGGTGGAGTGTTTAGGGTTTTCTAAATATAGAATGATATCATCCATGAAAAGAGATAGTTTTAATTCTTCTTTTCCTATCTGGATCACTTTTATTTCTTTCTCTTATCTGATTGCTCTGGCTAGCACTTTCAGTACTATGTTGAATAAGAATGGTGAGAGTGGGTTTTTAAAATTTTGAGGTATGTTCCTTCAATACCTAGTTTGTTGAAGGCTTTCGTCATGAAAGGATATTAGATTTTATTGTAAGCTTTTTCTGCGTCTATTGAGATCACCATATAGCTTTTTTAAAAATTCGGTTCATGTGATGAATCACATTTTTTGATGTGCTTGCATCCCAGGAAAGAAGCCTGCTTGATTGTGGTGAATTAACTTTTTGATGTCCTGTTGGATTTGGTTTGCTAGCATTTTGTGGAAGATTTTTGTATCTATTTTCATCAGGGATATTGGCATGTAGTTTTCTATTTTTATTGTGTCTTTGGCAGGTTTTGGTATCAAGGTGATGTTGGCTTTGTAGAACAAGATAGGGAGTAGTCCCTCCTCCTCGATTTTTTGGAACAGTTTTGGTAACTGGTATCAGCTCCTCTTTGTATGTCTGGTAGAATTCAGCTGTGAATCCATGTGGTTCAGGGGTTTTTTTGGTGGTAGGTTTTTTATTACTGATTCAATTATGGAACTCAAATAATTGTCGTTCAGCATTTCAGTTTCTTCCTGATTCAGTCTTGGGAGATTGTATGTTTTCAGGAATTTAGCCATTTCCCCTGGATTTTCTAGTTTGTGTTCATAGAGGTGTTCATAATAGCCTCTGAGGATCTTTTGTATTTCTATGGGATTGGTTGTAATACCACCTTTGTCATTTCTGATAGTGTTTATTTGGATGTTCGCTTTTTTTCTTTGTTAATCTAGTTAGTGATCTATTGATCTTGTTTATCCTTTCACAGAACCAACTTTTGGTTTTGTTGATTTTTTGTATGGATCTTTGGGTCTCAACTTCATACAGTTCTACTTTGATTTTAGTTATTTCTTTTTTTCTTTTTCTTTCTTTTTTTTTTTTTAATTATACTTTAAGTTCTAGGGTACATGTGCATAACGTGCAGGTTTGTTACATATGTATACCTGTGCCATGTTGGTGTGCTGCACCCATAAACTCGTCAGCACCCATCAATTCATCATTTTTATCAGGTATAACTCCCCAGTGCAATCCCTCCCCCCTCCCCCCTCCCCATGATAGGCCCCAGTGTGTGATGTTCCCCTTCCCGAGTCCAAGTGAACTCATTGTTCAGTTCCCACCTATCAGTGAGAACATGCGGTGTTTGGTTTTCTCTTCTTGTGATAGTTTGCTAAGAATGATGGTTTCCAGCTGCATCCACGTCCCTACAAAGGACACAAACTCAGCCTTTTTTATGGCTGCATAGTATTCCATGGTGCATATGTGCCACATTTTCTTAATCCAGTCTGTCACTGATGGACATTTGGGTTGATTCCAAGTCTTTGCTACTGTGAATAGTGCCGCAATAAACATACGTGTGCATGTGTCTTTGTAGTAGAATAATTTATAATCCTTTGGGTATATACCCAGTAGTGGGATGGCTGGGTCATATGGTACATCTAGTTCTAGATCCTTAAGGAATTGCCATACTGTTTTCCATAATGGTTGAACTAGTTGACAATCCCACCAACAGTGTAAAAGTGTTCCTATTTCTCCACATCCTCTCCAACACTGTTGTTTCCTGATTTTTTAATGATTGCTGTTCTAACTGGTGTGAGATGGTATCTCATTGTGGTTTTGATTTGCATTTCTCTGATGGCCAGTGATGATGAGCATTTTTTCATGTGTCTGTTGGCTGTATGAATGTCTTCTTTTGAGAAATGTCTGTTCATATCCTTTCCCCACTTTTTGATGGGGTTGTTTGTTTGTTTCTTGTATATTTGTTTGAGTTCTTTGTAGATTCTGGATATTAGCCCTTTGTCAGATAAGTAGATTGCAAAAATTTTCTCCCATTCTGTAGGTTGCCTGTTCACTCTGATGGTAGTTTCTTTTGCTGTGCAGAAGCTCTTTAGTTTAATTAGATCCCATTTGTCAATTTTGGCTTTTGCTGCCATTGATTTTGGTGTTTTAGACATGAAGTCCTTGCCTATGCCTATGTCCTGAATGGTACTACCTAGATTTTCTTCTAGGGTTTTTATGGTATTAGGTCTAACATTTAAGTCTCTAATCCATCTTGAATTAATCTTCGTATAAGGAGTAAGGAAAGGATCCAGTTTCAGCTTTCTACTTATGGCTAGCCAATTTTCCCAGCACCATTTATTAAATAGGGAATCCTTTCCCCATTTCTTGTTTCTCTCAGGTTTGTCAAAGATCAGATGGCTGTAGATGTGTGGTATTATCTCTGAGGGCTCTGTTCTGTTCCATTGGTCTATATCTCTGTTTTGGTACCAGTACCATGCTGTTTTGGTTACTGTAGCCTTGTAGTATAGTTTGAAGTCAGGTAGCGTGATGCCTCCGGCTTTGTCCTTTTGACTTAGGATTGTCTTGGCAATGCGGGCTCTTTTTTGGTTCCATATGAACTTTAAAGCAGTTTTTTCCAATTAAAACTGGCACAAGACAGGGATGCCCTCTCTCACCACTCCTATTCAACATAGTGTTGGAAGTTCTGGCTAAGGCAATCAGGCAAGAGAAAGAAATCAAGGGTATTCAGTTAGGAAAAGAAGAAGTCAAATTGTCCCTGTTTGCAGATGACATGATTGTATATTTAGAAAACCCCATCGTCTCAGCTCCAAATCTCCTTAAGCTGATAAGCAACTTCAGCAAAATCTCAAGATACAAAATTAATGTGCAAAAATCACAAGCATTCTTATACACCAGTAACAGACAAGCAGAGAGCCAAATCAGGAATGAACTTCCATTCACAATTGCTTCAGAGAGAATAAAATACCTAGGAATCCAACTTACAAGGGATGTAAAGGACCTCTTCAAGGAGAACTACAAACCACTGCTCAGTGAAATCAAAGAGGACACAAACAAATGGAAGAACATACCATGCTCATGGATAGGAAGAATCAATTTCGTGAAAATGGCCATACTGCCCAAGGTTATTTATAGATTCAATGGCATCCCCATCAAGCTACCAATGAGTTTCTTCACAGAATTGGAAAAAACTGCTTTAAAGTTCATATGGAACCCTAAAAGAGCTGGCATTGCCAAGACAATCCTAAGTCAAAAGGACAAAGCCGGAGGCGTCACGCTACCTGACTTCAAACTATACTACAAGGCTACAGTAACCAAAACAGCATGGTACTGGTACCAAAACAGAGATATAGACAGAGATATAGACAGAACGGAGATATAGACAAAACAGAGATATAGACAGAACGGAGTCCTCAGAAATAATGCCACACATCTACAACCATCTGATCTTTGACAAACCTGACAAAAACAAGAAATGGGGAAAGGATTCCCTATTTAATAAATGGTGCTGGGAAAATTGGCTAGCCATAAGTAGAAAGCTGAAACTGGATCCTTTCCTTACTCCTTATACGAAGATTAATTCAAGATGGATTAGAGACTTAAATGTTAGACCTAATACCATAAAAACCCTAGAAGAAAATCTAGGTAGTACCATTCAGGACATAGGCATGGGCAAGGACTTCATGTCTAAAACACCAAAAGCAACGGCAGCAAAAGCCAAAATTGACAAATGGGATCTAATTAAACTAAAGAGCTTCTGCACAGCAAAAGAAACTACCATCAGAGTGAACAGGCAACCTACAGAATGGGAGAAAATTTTTGCAATCTACTTATCTGACAAA
>NW_022318459.1:0-1606 GCF_002776525.5 Piliocolobus tephrosceles
AGTTCCTTGGGCATAGAACTGTTCCATTTTATTCATCTTGGAATTTGCCTTTCAAAAGCACCAGGCACTCAGTAGGTGTGGGGAAAAGAAAGAGAGATCAGCCTGTTACTGTGTCTATATAGAAGGAAGTAGACATAAGAGACTCCATTTGGTTCTGTATTTGAGGTGCTGTTAATCTGTGATCCTACCCCCAACCTTGTCCTTGCAAGAGAGATGTGCTGTGGTGACTCAAGGCTTAATGGATTTTGGGCTGTGCAGGATGTGCTTTGTTAAACAAGTGCCTAAAGGCTGCTTGCTGGTTAAAGGCCATCACCATTCTCTTAATCTCAAGTAAAAGAAAAGCATTTGTCTCCTGCCTGTCCCTGGGCAATGGAACATCTCCGTGTAAAACCCGATTGTATACTTTGTTTACTGAGCAAGGAGAAAACCGCCTTTAGGAATAAGGTGGGACTTGCTGGAGCAATGCTGCTAAAAGGTTTATGGAGAGTTTGCATATGCATCTCAAGGCACAGCATTTTCCTTTAAACTTATTCATGTCACAGAGATCTTTATCCATATGTCTTACTGCTAATTTTCTCCCTTAAATGATCCTATTGTCCTGCCACTCCCTTATCTTTAAGATGGTAAAGATAATTATCAATAGATACTAAGGGAACTCAGAGACCGGTGCCAACATGGGTCCTCTGTAAGCTGAGAGCCGGTCCCCTGGGCCCCACTTTTCTTTCTCTATACTTTGTCTCTGTGTCTTATTTCCTTTCTCAAGTCTCTCGTTCCACCTAACGAGAAACACCCACAAGTGTGGAGGGGCAGGCCACCCCTTCAAGTAGGCCCTCATAAATGTTTTGTTTTTTGTTTTTTGTGTTTTTTTGAGATGGATTCTCGCTCTATCACCACGCTGCAGTGTAGTGGCGTGATCTCAGCTCACTGCAAACTCCGACTCCCTGGTTGAAGCGATTCTCTTGCCTCAGCTTCCCGAGTAGCTGGGATTACAGATGCCAGCCACCACGCCCGGCTAATTTTTCTATTTTTAGTTAGAGAAGGGTTTCACCATGTTGTCCAGGATGTTTTCCATCTCCCAATCCGCCCACCTCAGCCTCCCAAAGTGCTGGGATTACAGGAGTGAGCCACCGTACCCGATCCTGTCTCTCTTTTTAACAGAGATGAGATCTTACTGTGTTACCCAGGCTGGTCTCAAACTCCTGGGCTCATCGGATCCTCCCATCTTGGCCTCCCAAGCTGCTGGGATTATAGGCCTGAGCCACTAGGCCTGGCCTCATGAGTGTTTTCTGAATGAACGAGTGTGAATGAGGGTGAGCTGAATCCAATGGGTCAGCTGGCCTGGAGAGTAGGGGCAGGCAGGGCAAGACTGCAGTGGAGAACAGGACCAAAGCATGGAGGAGCTTATGAGCTATGCTAAGGAATTTGGCCTTGACCCCTTGGGAAGGTGGACCATTCAGGAAAATTACTCTGGTTTTTTTTTTTTGAGATGGAGTCTCTGTGTCACCCAGGCTGGGGTGCAGTGGCGCGATCTCAGCTCACTGCAAGCTCCGCCTCCCGGGTTCTCGCCATTCTCCTGCCTCAGCCTCCCTAGCTGGGACTACAGGCG
>NW_022318460.1:0-1606 GCF_002776525.5 Piliocolobus tephrosceles
CGCCTGTAGTCCCAGCTAGGGAGGCTGAGGCAGGAGAATGGCGAGAACCCGGGAGGCGGAGCTTGCAGTGAGCTGAGATCGCGCCACTGCACCCCAGCCTGGGTGACACAGAGACTCCATCTCAAAAAAAAAAAACCAGAGTAATTTTCCTGAATGGTCCACCTTCCCAAGGGGTCAAGGCCAAATTCCTTAGCATAGCTCATAAGCTCCTCCATGCTTTGGTCCTGTTCTCCACTGCAGTCTTGCCCTGCCTGCCCCTACTCTCCAGGCCAGCTGACCCATTGGATTCAGCTCACCCTCATTCACACTCGTTCATTCAGAAAACACTCATGAGGCCAGGCCTAGTGGCTCAGGCCTATAATCCCAGCAGCTTGGGAGGCCAAGATGGGAGGATCCGATGAGCCCAGGAGTTTGAGACCAGCCTGGGTAACACAGTAAGATCTCATCTCTGTTAAAAAGAGAGACAGGATCGGGTACGGTGGCTCACTCCTGTAATCCCAGCACTTTGGGAGGCTGAGGTGGGCGGATTGGGAGATGGAAAACATCCTGGACAACATGGTGAAACCCTTCTCTAACTAAAAATAGAAAAATTAGCCGGGCGTGGTGGCTGGCATCTGTAATCCCAGCTACTCGGGAAGCTGAGGCAAGAGAATCGCTTCAACCAGGGAGTCGGAGTTTGCAGTGAGCTGAGATCACGCCACTACACTGCAGCGTGGTGATAGAGCGAGAATCCATCTCAAAAAAACACAAAAAACAAAAAACAAAACATTTATGAGGGCCTACTTGAAGGGGTGGCCTGCCCCTCCACACTTGTGGGTGTTTCTCGTTAGGTGGAACGAGAGACTTGAGAAAGGAAATAAGACACAGAGACAAAGTATAGAGAAAGAAAAGTGGGGCCCAGGGGACCGGCTCTCAGCTTACAGAGGACCCATGTTGGCACCGGTCTCTGAGTTCCCTTAGTATCTATTGATAATTATCTTTACCATCTTAAAGATAAGGGAGTGGCAGGACAATAGGATCATTTAAGGGAGAAAATTAGCAGTAAGACATATGGATAAAGATCTCTGTGACATGAATAAGTTTAAAGGAAAATGCTGTGCCTTGAGATGCATATGCAAACTCTCCATAAACCTTTTAGCAGCATTGCTCCAGCAAGTCCCACCTTATTCCTAAAGGCGGTTTTCTCCTTGCTCAGTAAACAAAGTATACAATCGGGTTTTACACGGAGATGTTCCAT
This sequence comes from Piliocolobus tephrosceles, assembly GCF_002776525.5. Lineage (NCBI taxonomy): Eukaryota > Metazoa > Chordata > Mammalia > Primates > Cercopithecidae > Piliocolobus > Piliocolobus tephrosceles. The sequence continues at coordinate 1,238 of NW_022318460.1, forward strand.
TGCCCAGGGACAGGCAGGAGACAAATGCTTTTCTTTTACTTGAGATTAAGAGAATGGTGATGGCCTTTAACCAGCAAGCAGCCTTTAGGCACTTGTTTAACAAAGCACATCCTGCACAGCCCAAAATCCATTAAGCCTTGAGTCACCACAGCACATCTCTCTTGCAAGGACAAGGTTGGGGGTAGGATCACAGATTAACAGCACCTCAAATACAGAACCAAATGGAGTCTCTTATGTCTACTTCCTTCTATATAGACACAGTAACAGGCTGATCTCTCTTTCTTTTCCCCACACCTACTGAGTGCCTGGTGCTTTTGAAAGGCAAATTCCAAGATGAATAAAATGGAACAGTTCTATGCCCAAGGAACT
>NW_022318461.1:0-5151 GCF_002776525.5 Piliocolobus tephrosceles
ACGTCACCTGGCGCATGCCCAGTTGGTCTGCACCCTCCCTGGGCGCCAGCTGCATTTTCGCGCACGCGGGAAAAGTTGGGGGGGGGGATGAAGAACTCGGAAGTGCACCATCTTGCCTCGGTTCGTCCAAACAGTCCAACCTTTTATTGATAATAGTGATAAAGGGGCGCCGTGGTCTGTCTGGCTACTTCCTGCTGTTAAGGGGCGTCGTTAAGGTCGGGGCCCATGGTTGGTATTTGGACGCACGGATGAAAAATAAAATAAGGCACAGTATTAGTATAGGAATGAGGAATGGAAGCATTTGTTGGAATATGGGCAAAACCCAGAAGGATAGTCCTGGCAAGGTTGGGGAGTATGAGATAGTTAAGAAAATTTAGTAAGTTTGAGGCGAGTGGGGGAAAGCCAAACTGATGTCCACTGATTATTCTCGGTGGGGGCCCTTTTTAGCTGGGAAATATGAATCCAATGCGTGTGTCCTAGGAGTTTTGCTGCTGTATGTGTAGACAGGAGGACAATGTATGGACCTTTCCACCTGGGCTGTAAGTCTTTGGCTTGGATATCTTTTATGTATACTTGGTCTCCGGGACTGAGGGAGAGATGTGGGTTGTAGGCGTCTGTTGGAGGAGGGTGTGCTAACTCAGCGTGCTGTCTTAGGAGTTGTCTGAGAAGAGTGAGATATGGGAGGTAGTTCGCCAAAGGGGCTGGCAGGGAAGGTATTTGCTGGAGGGTTAGGGGCCGTCCGTAGACTAATTCGAACGGACTGAGGCCTGTTGGGCTTCGAGGTGCTGCCCGCAGCCGGGTCAGGGCTAAGGGAAGGAGGGTTACCCACGACTGCTGGGTTTCGATTGAGAGTTTGGTGAGCTGTTGTTTGATGAGTCCGTTAGCCTTTTCTACCTTACCAGAAGACTGAGGCCTATAAGGGATGTGGAGTTTCCAGGTGATGTGTAGGAGGGATGCCACCTGTTGGACTACCTTAGAGATGAATGCTGGACCATTGTCGGATTGAAGAGTGACCGGGAGACCAAACCTAGGAATAATATGTTCAGTGAGTATAGAGGCAACAATGTTAGCGGTTTCTCCTGTGGTAGGATAGGCCTCTATCCACCCTGAAAAAGTGTCCACAAGGGTTAAGAGGTATTTGAATTTTTTATGTTTTGGCATATGTGTGAAATCAATTTGCCAATCTTCACCTGGTTGGTGTCCTCTGAGTTGGTGGCTGGGATGGGGATTACGCAATGCGCCTTGAGGATTTGCCTTTAGACAGGTAGAGCACTGCTGGTTGATTGTCAGTAAGTGTTTTTGTAGTGTTGGACAGTGGAGGAGGGGATTTAGAAAATTGTATAAGGCTTTGGGTCCTATATGTAAAGAGTTATGTATGTCTGTTAGAATGGTATGGAGTTGTGTTTCAGGAATAACTAGTTTGTTATCAATATATATCCAGTCACCTGTAGTTAGTTTGGCTGTTGGATTTTGTAATAGCTTAGCCTTTTCTTCCTGAGTGTAGTTAGGGGCATATTGGGGGGAGAGAAAACAGACAGAAGGAGGCTTAGGGGTGGAAAATCTGGCGGCTGACTTGGCAGTGACGTCAGCGAAATTGTTGCCAGCTGCTACCGGGTCAGATGAAGTTTGGTGCCCTTTACAATGTATAATGGCTACCTTGGAAGGTGCTGACAGTGCATCTAGTAGTTTGAGTATTTGGTTTTTGTTAATAATAGGGGTACCGCCGGTGGTTAAAAACCCTCTCTCTCTCCAGATGACTGAATGGGTGTGTGCGATTAGAAAAGCATATTTAGAATCTGTGTATATGTTTACTGTTTTTCCTTTTGATAGTAGGAGTGCCTTGGTCAGTGCAGTGAGTTCTGCCTGCTGTGATGTGGTCCCTTGTGGTAGGGGTTTTGCCTCTAAAACTGCAGAGGAGGTAACTACTGCATATCCTGCCTGCCTCTTTCCTTGGGGGTTGATAAAGGAGCTGCCATCCACAAATAAGGTTAGTTGTGCATTCTGAAGGGGCTGGTCATGCAAGTGTAGGTGGCTGGGGGGTTGAGCCTCCAGGACCTCAGGACAAGAATGTTTAGTATGGGGTGGTTTAAGAGAGTCTGGCAGTAAAGTGGCTGGATTTGGAGAGGAGCAAACTTCTAAAGTAACAGTGGGGTCTTCTATGAATAAGAGATGAAAAAGTTGGAGCCGGGATGGAGTTAAGTGGCTAATACTTTTATGAGAGATGAGATCCTGAAGACGGTGTGTGGAGAGGACCGTTAGATTACTGCCTCTAATGAGCTTTTTTGCTTCCTGGGTCAGGCAGGCTGCCGCTGCTAACGCACGCAGACAGGGTTGCCAGCCTTGTACAGTTGGGTCTAGCTGTTTGGATAGATAGGCCACAGGACGGTGGGTGTTACCGACAGGCTGGGCTAAGAGACCAACTGCCACTTTCTGCCTTTCATCTGTAAAGAGTTGGAAGGGACGTTGGAAATCAGGCAGTGAGAGAGTGGGTTGTGAGAGAAGGCAAGCTTTTAAGCGGGTGAAATGAGTCGAGATTAATTTGGGGTTGGACAAAGGCCCATGTGGGGTTTCTTTAACTGTGGCGTATAAAGGTTTGGCTAGGATTCCAAAATTGGGGATCCAATGTCTGAAGAAACCTATTAGACCTAGGAAAGATTGAATTTCTTTTGCATCTTGAGGGGGAAGAAGGTTACGTATTAGGGCCATGCGGTCAGTAGTTAGTGACCGGGTTGTTGGGGTGATTTCAATTCCCAAGTATATGACGGTTTGGCAAGAAATTTGGGCCTTGTGTTTAGATACTCTATAACCTAATGAGCCTAAATGGTTGAGGAGAGTTGCAGTGTCTAGAAGAGAGTCTTGTTTGGTAGGGCTACAGATTAGGAGATCATCTACATACTGCAGAACTTTGCTATTAGTGAGAGGGCAGGAGGCAAGGTCTTTCGCTAAGGCCTGACCAAAGAAATGGGGGCTGTCCCGGAACCCTTGTGGGAGGACTGTCCACGTCAGTTGAGTGGAGGTATGTGTGTCTGGGTCCTCCCATGTGAAGGCAAACAGGAACTGGCTGTCTGTGTGTAGGGGTATGGTAAAGAAGGCATCCTTAAGGTCTAGCACAGTAAAATAAGTAGAATTGGTAGGGATATGGGACAGAAGGGTGTAAGGGTTGGGAACTACAGGGTGTGTGGGACGGGTGGCTTCATTGACTAGTCGAAGATCCTGTACTAACCTATACGTTCCATCTGCCTTTTTAACTGGAAGTATTGGAGTGTTACAAGGGGAATGTGTGCGGACAAGGATATGTTGGCTAAGTAGTCACGTGATAATTGGCTTTAAACCTTGTAGATGTGTCGGAGAGAGAGAGAATTGGGGGCGGTTTGGGAAACGAGTAGGATCTTTGAGCTTGACAAGAACTGGTGGGTGGTGGGCAGCTATGACTGGGGTGGAAGTGTCCCACACTTGAGGGTGTACAGAAATAGGGAAGATGGGGGGTGGGGGCGACATAGGAGGAGCGTGTGCGCCTGCACAAAGCATGAGCAACAGGTCATGAGAGGGTTGAAGGGGAGTGGATGGGTTGGTGGGGATGTGTATGGAGGCCTTTAAGGTGCTCAGGATGTCTCGGCCTAGTAAGGGGGTAGGGCATGAGGGTATAATGAGGAACGAGTGCGCAAAATAGTTGTTGGCCAGGCAGCAATTAAGGAGTGGAGTTTTTCGTGGAGTGGATGGCTTTCCACTTACTCCTACTACAGAGATATTGGATGGAAGGCTAGGTCCAGAGAAGGACGGCAAAACAGAATAGGTAGCCTCGCTGTTGATTAAAAAAGTAATTGTCTTACCCGCTACCAGGAGAGTTACCCGCGGCTTGGCGAAGGTGATGGGGGTCCCCGAGTCTCGGCACCTTCAGTTGTCATCGTCGTCCAGATGTAGGAGCTGGAAGGAGCTCCCAGGATCCTGGGAAAGGGGGTCACGTAGAGGCGCGGCACCTGTTCTCAGGGTGGGGCAATCAGACTTCCAGTTTCCTCCCTGCTGGCAAGCAGGGCAGGGGGTTGCTGGTGGATGAGGGTTAGGACATTCACTGGCCTAATGTCCTGATGCCTTGCACTTATAGCAAGGCTGCGTTGGGACTCGGGGACCCTGCGGACACCTGTTGGCATAGTGTCCTGCCTTGCCACACTTATAGCAGGCTCTATGGAGTCTGTGGGGTGTGTGCTCTCTGGCCTGGGGTTACGACTGGGCTGTAAAGCCGCTGCTAGGAGCTGTAACTCCTGTTCAAGGCAAGCCTGCCGTCTCCTCTCTGGAGCTATAGACCTTAAAGGCTAATTTAACTAGGTCTTGTATTGGTGTCTGAGGACCATCCTCTACCTTTTGAAGTTTTTTACGAATGTCAGGAGCTGACTGAGAAATGAAATAAGACGCCAAAATGGTGGCCCCTGTGGGGGAGGCCGGATCTAACCGGGTATACTGGGTTAGAACCTCAGTCAGTTTAGGGTAGAGGTTAGGATAACCTGGAGGTCATGCCAAGTTAAGTCATAGGCCTGACAAAGGTGTCTAAATTCCTTTATGTATATGGTAGGATTAGCTGAGAAATCACCTAAACGCTTCTCAATTTTGGAAAGATCGGCCAATGAAAAAGGGACATGTACTCTGACTACCCCCTCCACCCCAACCACCTCTCGCAAAGGTGCTAACACTGTAGGAGGGTGTGGGCAGAGATAGGGGACTCAAGACAGCCAGTTGGGGGCCCCGAAGGAGGCACGGGACTGAGTGGATTACTAGTAGATAAGGAGGAGGAAGGAGGAGTCTGGATGGGGGGAGGAGGAAGAGTCTGGGCAGGAAGGGAGGGGGTGGGGAGAGCGGGGAGAGAAGGAGTATAGGGACGAGAGCCTAAGGCCTAAAAGCCTTGTATGTAAATTTCGGACCACTTGCCTAGCCGCTGGCAGAAATTGCTGAGGTCGATCACGCCACAGTGGAAAGGAAAATTAACCGCTTCCTCCTAAGGTCTTGTTCAAGCTGTAAGGTTTTTAAATTGGCTAGGAGGCACCCTAAGGGGGTGCTCTTTGGAAATTTGGACTGGGGGGGGTTTCCCATTTGTTTCCTCTTTACTTACACAATGGACACAATGGAAATGGAAGTGGATCTCTGCCTGGCTTCAAAGCG
>NW_022318462.1:0-5151 GCF_002776525.5 Piliocolobus tephrosceles
CGCTTTGAAGCCAGGCAGAGATCCACTTCCATTTCCATTGTGTCCATTGTGTAAGTAAAGAGGAAACAAATGGGAAACCCCCCCCAGTCCAAATTTCCAAAGAGCACCCCCTTAGGGTGCCTCCTAGCCAATTTAAAAACCTTACAGCTTGAACAAGACCTTAGGAGGAAGCGGTTAATTTTCCTTTCCACTGTGGCGTGATCGACCTCAGCAATTTCTGCCAGCGGCTAGGCAAGTGGTCCGAAATTTACATACAAGGCTTTTAGGCCTTAGGCTCTCGTCCCTATACTCCTTCTCTCCCCGCTCTCCCCACCCCCTCCCTTCCTGCCCAGACTCTTCCTCCTCCCCCCATCCAGACTCCTCCTTCCTCCTCCTTATCTACTAGTAATCCACTCAGTCCCGTGCCTCCTTCGGGGCCCCCAACTGGCTGTCTTGAGTCCCCTATCTCTGCCCACACCCTCCTACAGTGTTAGCACCTTTGCGAGAGGTGGTTGGGGTGGAGGGGGTAGTCAGAGTACATGTCCCTTTTTCATTGGCCGATCTTTCCAAAATTGAGAAGCGTTTAGGTGATTTCTCAGCTAATCCTACCATATACATAAAGGAATTTAGACACCTTTGTCAGGCCTATGACTTAACTTGGCATGACCTCCAGGTTATCCTAACCTCTACCCTAAACTGACTGAGGTTCTAACCCAGTATACCCGGTTAGATCCGGCCTCCCCCACAGGGGCCACCATTTTGGCGTCTTATTTCATTTCTCAGTCAGCTCCTGACATTCGTAAAAAACTTCAAAAGGTAGAGGATGGTCCTCAGACACCAATACAAGACCTAGTTAAATTAGCCTTTAAGGTCTATAGCTCCAGAGAGGAGACGGCAGGCTTGCCTTGAACAGGAGTTACAGCTCCTAGCAGCGGCTTTACAGCCCAGTCGTAACCCCAGGCCAGAGAGCACACACCCCACAGACTCCATAGAGCCTGCTATAAGTGTGGCAAGGCAGGACACTATGCCAACAGGTGTCCGCAGGGTCCCCGAGTCCCAACGCAGCCTTGCTATAAGTGCAAGGCATCAGGACATTAGGCCAGTGAATGTCCTAACCCTCATCCACCAGCAACCCCCTGCCCTGCTTGCCAGCAGGGAGGAAACTGGAAGTCTGATTGCCCCACCCTGAGAACAGGTGCCGCGCCTCTACGTGACCCCCTTTCCCAGGATCCTGGGAGCTCCTTCCAGCTCCTACATCTGGACGACGATGACAACTGAAGGTGCCGAGACTCGGGGACCCCCATCACCTTCGCCAAGCCGCGGGTAACTCTCCTGGTAGCGGGTAAGACAATTACTTTTTTAATCAACAGCGAGGCTACCTATTCTGTTTTGCCGTCCTTCTCTGGACCTAGCCTTCCATCCAATATCTCTGTAGTAGGAGTAAGTGGAAAGCCATCCACTCCACGAAAAACTCCACTCCTTAATTGCTGCCTGGCCAACAACTATTTTGCGCACTCGTTCCTCATTATACCCTCATGCCCTACCCCCTTACTAGGCCGAGACATCCTGAGCACCTTAAAGGCCTCCATACACATCCCCACCAACCCATCCACTCCCCTTCAACCCTCTCATGACCTGTTGCTCATGCTTTGTGCAGGCGCACACGCTCCTCCTATGTCGCCCCCACCCCCCATCTTCCCTATTTCTGTACACCCTCAAGTGTGGGACACTTCCACCCCAGTCATAGCTGCCCACCACCCACCAGTTCTTGTCAAGCTCAAAGATCCTACTCGTTTCCCAAACCGCCCCCAATTCTCTCTCTCTCCGACACATCTACAAGGTTTAAAGCCAATTATCACGTGACTACTTAGCCAACATATCCTTGTCCGCACACATTCCCCTTGTAACACTCCAATACTTCCAGTTAAAAAGGCAGATGGAACGTATAGGTTAGTACAGGATCTTCGACTAGTCAATGAAGCCACCCGTCCCACACACCCTGTAGTTCCCAACCCTTACACCCTTCTGTCCCATATCCCTACCAATTCTACTTATTTTACTGTGCTAGACCTTAAGGATGCCTTCTTTACCATACCCCTACACACAGACAGCCAGTTCCTGTTTGCCTTCACATGGGAGGACCCAGACACACATACCTCCACTCAACTGACGTGGACAGTCCTCCCACAAGGGTTCCGGGACAGCCCCCATTTCTTTGGTCAGGCCTTAGCGAAAGACCTTGCCTCCTGCCCTCTCACTAATAGCAAAGTTCTGCAGTATGTAGATGATCTCCTAATCTGTAGCCCTACCAAACAAGACTCTCTTCTAGACACTGCAACTCTCCTCAACCATTTAGGCTCATTAGGTTATAGAGTATCTAAACACAAGGCCCAAATTTCTTGCCAAACCGTCATATACTTGGGAATTGAAATCACCCCAACAACCCGGTCACTAACTACTGACCGCATGGCCCTAATACGTAACCTTCTTCCCCCTCAAGATGCAAAAGAAATTCAATCTTTCCTAGGTCTAATAGGTTTCTTCAGACATTGGATCCCCAATTTTGGAATCCTAGCCAAACCTTTATACGCCACAGTTAAAGAAACCCCACATGGGCCTTTGTCCAACCCCAAATTAATCTCGACTCATTTCACCCGCTTAAAAGCTTGCCTTCTCTCACAACCCACTCTCTCACTGCCTGATTTCCAACGTCCCTTCCAACTCTTTACAGATGAAAGGCAGAAAGTGGCAGTTGGTCTCTTAGCCCAGCCTGTCGGTAACACCCACCGTCCTGTGGCCTATCTATCCAAACAGCTAGACCCAACTGTACAAGGCTGGCAACCCTGTCTGCGTGCGTTAGCAGCGGCAGCCTGCCTGACCCAGGAAGCAAAAAAGCTCATTAGAGGCAGTAATCTAACGGTCCTCTCCACACACCGTCTTCAGGATCTCATCTCTCATAAAAGTATTAGCCACTTAACTCCATCCCGGCTCCAACTTTTTCATCTCTTATTCATAGAAGACCCCACTGTTACTTTAGAAGTTTGCTCCTCTCCAAATCCAGCCACTTTACTGCCAGACTCTCTTAAACCACCCCATACTAAACATTCTTGTCCTGAGGTCCTGGAGGCTCAACCCCCCAGCCACCTACACTTGCATGACCAGCCCCTTCAGAATGCACAACTAACCTTATTTGTGGATGGCAGCTCCTTTATCAACCCCCAAGGAAAGAGGCAGGCAGGATATGCAGTAGTTACCTCCTCTGCAGTTTTAGAGGCAAAACCCCTACCACAAGGGACCACATCACAGCAGGCAGAACTCACTGCACTGACCAAGGCACTCCTACTATCAAAAGGAAAAACAGTAAACATATACACAGATTCTAAATATGCTTTTCTAATCGCACACACCCATTCAGTCATCTGGAGAGAGAGAGGGTTTTTAACCACCGGCGGTACCCCTATTATTAACAAAAACCAAATACTCAAACTACTAGATGCACTGTCAGCACCTTCCAAGGTAGCCATTATACATTGTAAAGGGCACCAAACTTCATCTGACCCGGTAGCAGCTGGCAACAATTTCGCTGACGTCACTGCCAAGTCAGCCGCCAGATTTTCCACCCCTAAGCCTCCTTCTGTCTGTTTTCTCTCCCCCCAATATGCCCCTAACTACACTCAGGAAGAAAAGGCTAAGCTATTACAAAATCCAACAGCCAAACTAACTACAGGTGACTGGATATATATTGATAACAAACTAGTTATTCCTGAAACACAACTCCATACCATTCTAACAGACATACATAACTCTTTACATATAGGACCCAAAGCCTTATACAATTTTCTAAATCCCCTCCTCCACTGTCCAACACTACAAAAACACTTACTGACAATCAACCAGCAGTGCTCTACCTGTCTAAAGGCAAATCCTCAAGGCGCATTGCGTAATCCCCATCCCAGCCACCAACTCAGAGGACACCAACCAGGTGAAGATTGGCAAATTGATTTCACACATATGCCAAAACATAAAAAATTCAAATACCTCTTAACCCTTGTGGACACTTTTTCAGGGTGGATAGAGGCCTATCCTACCACAGGAGAAACCGCTAACATTGTTGCCTCTATACTCACTGAACATATTATTCCTAGGTTTGGTCTCCCGGTCACTCTTCAATCCGACAATGGTCCAGCATTCATCTCTAAGGTAGTCCAACAGGTGGCATCCCTCCTACACATCACCTGGAAACTCCACATCCCTTATAGGCCTCAGTCTTCTGGTAAGGTAGAAAAGGCTAACGGACTCATCAAACAACAGCTCACCAAACTCTCAATCGAAACCCAGCAGTCGTGGGTAACCCTCCTTCCCTTAGCCCTGACCCGGCTGCGGGCAGCACCTCGAAGCCCAACAGGCCTCAGTCCGTTCGAATTAGTCTACGGACGGCCCCTAACCCTCCAGCAAATACCTTCCCTGCCAGCCCCTTTGGCGAACTACCTCCCATATCTCACTCTTCTCAGACAACTCCTAAGACAGCACGCTGAGTTAGCACACCCTCCTCCAACAGACGCCTACAACCCACATCTCTCCCTCAGTCCCGGAGACCAAGTATACATAAAAGATATCCAAGCCAAAGACTTACAGCCCAGGTGGAAAGGTCCATACATTGTCCTCCTGTCTACACATACAGCAGCAAAACTCCTAGGACACACGCATTGGATTCATATTTCCCAGCTAAAAAGGGCCCCCACCGAGAATAATCAGTGGACATCAGTTTGGCTTTCCCCCACTCGCCTCAAACTTACTAAATTTTCTTAACTATCTCATACTCCCCAACCTTGCCAGGACTATCCTTCTGGGTTTTGCCCATATTCCAACAAATGCTTCCATTCCTCATTCCTATACTAATACTGTGCCTTATTTTATTTTTCATCCGTGCGTCCAAATACCAACCATGGGCCCCGACCTTAACGACGCCCCTTAACAGCAGGAAGTAGCCAGACAGACCACGGCGCCCCTTTATCACTATTATCAATAAAAGGTTGGACTGTTTGGACGAACCGAGGCAAGATGGTGCACTTCCGAGTTCTTCATCCCCCCCCCCAACTTTTCCCGCGTGCGCGAAAATGCAGCTGGCGCCCAGGGAGGGTGCAGACCAACTGGGCATGCGCCAGGTGACGT
>NW_022318463.1:0-2236 GCF_002776525.5 Piliocolobus tephrosceles
GGTTGCAGTGATCTATGATCCCACCGCTCCAGTGACAGAGTGAGATCGTGTCTCTAAAAAAAAAAAGAGGACAGGACTGGGCGTGGTGACTCATGCCTGTAATCCCAGCACTTTGGGAGGCTGAGACAGGCGGATCACCTGAGGTCGGAGTTCAAGACCAGCCTGACCAACATGGAGAATCCCTGTCTCTACTAAAAGTATAAAATTATCCGGGCGTGGTGGCGCATGCCTGTAATTCCAGCCACTAGGGAGGCTGAGGCAGGAGAATCGCTTGAACCTGGGAGGCAGAGGTTGCAGTGAGCCAAGATCGCACCATTGTGCTCCAGCCTGGGCAACAAGAGCAAAAATCCGTCGCAAAAAATAAAAAGACGAAAGAAAAGAAAGAGAGAGAGAGAGAGGGAGGGAGGGAAGGAAGGAAGGGAGGGAGGGAAAGGGAAGGAAAGAAAGAAAAAGAGAGAGAGAAAAGAGCAGTTACGACCGGGCATGGTGGCTCATGCCTATAATCTTAGCACTTTGGGAGGCTGAGGTGTGTGTATCACTTGAGGTCAGGAGTTCGAGACTAGCCTAGCCAACATGTGAAACCACATCTCTACTAAAAATACAAGAAAATTAACCAGGTGTGGTGGCACATGCCTGTAATTCTAGCTACTTGGGAGGATGAGGTGGGAGGATCACTTGAACCCAGGAGGAAGAGGCTGTAGTAAGCCAAGATCACAACATTACAGTCCAACCTAGGTAACTGTGTCAAAAAAAAAAAAAAAAGGAGCAGTTACATTTATTACCCTCATTTTGTAGATGAGGAAGCTAACGCACAGACACGTTAAGTCACTTACTCAAGGTCACACAGCTCTGAAGCAGCAGAGGTGGGATTTGAACCCAAAGAGAGCGGGCTGCAGCCACTCTGTTGGCACAAGGGTGGTTATCAGTGGCCCTGGCTGTAGCCAAGTGTACATCTAACCCCCGCCTCTCTCCTCACAGCCGTTCCAACAAAACCCAGACTGTGACAGTGGCAGCCGGGCAGAGCTGGGTGGCCATTCCTCGGGAACAGCTCACCATGTCTGACAAACTCCTTGTCTGGGGCACTAAGGCAGGCCAGCCTCTCTGGACCCCCATCTTCGTGAACCTGGAAACCCAAAGTAATGTGGCCGGAGGGTGGGGCGCTCTATGTGGGGTGGGTGCTCTTGGAGGGCATGGCTCACTACACCCTGGTTTCCCCTTCCCCAGTGAAGCCAAATGCCCCCCGGCTGGGCCCTGAGGTGGACGTTTCCGAGGATGAGCCCCTGGAGGCCATTGTCCATTGGGCCCCACCTACGTGGCCGTCTCATAAAGTTCTGATCTGCCAGTTCCACTACCGAAGATGTCAGGAGGCAGCCTGGACCCTGGTGAGTGCTGGGGCCCTTTTCTCCCCACCCTATCCTGGGCAGGGACTGAGGCAACATCCCCTAATCTGAGACCCAGCCAAGGACTCATTCTGTGCCTGCCCGGAGCCTGCCTGCATCCCACACAAAATGCCTGCACATGCTTCTTGTTCAGTTACAAATTCTCCTCCCATGGCCGGGCGTGGTGGTTCACGCCTGTAATCCCAGCACTTTGGGAGGCCGAAGGGGACAGATCACTTGAGGTCAAGAGTTTGAGACCAGCCTGGCCAACATGGCAAAATCCCATCTCCACTAAAGATACAAAAATTAGCCGGGCATGGTGGTGGGTGCCTGTAATCCCAGCTAATGAAGGCTGAAGCAGGATTCACTGGAACCTGAGAGGCAGAAGTTGCAGTGAGCCGAGATTGGGCCACTGCACTCCAGCCTGAGCGACAGAGCCAGACTCAGTCTCAAAAAAAAATTTTTTTTTCTCCTGCCAAAATAATCTATCACCCTGTCATGGTGGCTAATTCCTAAAATCCCAGCACCTTGGGAGGCTGAGCCTGGAGGCCAAGAGTTCAAGACCAGCCTGGGCAACTTAGGGAGACCTCATCTCTACGAAAAAGATGAAACAATTATGAGGGCATGGTGGCTCGTGCCTGGAGTCCCAGTTACTCAGGAGGCTGAGGCAGGAGGATTGTTTGAGGTCAAGAGTTTGAGGACAGCTTGGGCAGGATAGCGAGACTCGTCTCTAAGAAGTTAAAAAATAATCCGGCCAAGTGCAGTGGCTCACACCTGTAATCCCAGCACTGTGGGAGGCCAAGGAGAGTGGATCACCTGAAGGTCAGGAGTTCGGGACCAGCCTGGCCAACATGGTG
>NW_022318464.1:0-2236 GCF_002776525.5 Piliocolobus tephrosceles
CACCATGTTGGCCAGGCTGGTCCCGAACTCCTGACCTTCAGGTGATCCACTCTCCTTGGCCTCCCACAGTGCTGGGATTACAGGTGTGAGCCACTGCACTTGGCCGGATTATTTTTTAACTTCTTAGAGACGAGTCTCGCTATCCTGCCCAAGCTGTCCTCAAACTCTTGACCTCAAACAATCCTCCTGCCTCAGCCTCCTGAGTAACTGGGACTCCAGGCACGAGCCACCATGCCCTCATAATTGTTTCATCTTTTTCGTAGAGATGAGGTCTCCCTAAGTTGCCCAGGCTGGTCTTGAACTCTTGGCCTCCAGGCTCAGCCTCCCAAGGTGCTGGGATTTTAGGAATTAGCCACCATGACAGGGTGATAGATTATTTTGGCAGGAGAAAAAAAAATTTTTTTTTGAGACTGAGTCTGGCTCTGTCGCTCAGGCTGGAGTGCAGTGGCCCAATCTCGGCTCACTGCAACTTCTGCCTCTCAGGTTCCAGTGAATCCTGCTTCAGCCTTCATTAGCTGGGATTACAGGCACCCACCACCATGCCCGGCTAATTTTTGTATCTTTAGTGGAGATGGGATTTTGCCATGTTGGCCAGGCTGGTCTCAAACTCTTGACCTCAAGTGATCTGTCCCCTTCGGCCTCCCAAAGTGCTGGGATTACAGGCGTGAACCACCACGCCCGGCCATGGGAGGAGAATTTGTAACTGAACAAGAAGCATGTGCAGGCATTTTGTGTGGGATGCAGGCAGGCTCCGGGCAGGCACAGAATGAGTCCTTGGCTGGGTCTCAGATTAGGGGATGTTGCCTCAGTCCCTGCCCAGGATAGGGTGGGGAGAAAAGGGCCCCAGCACTCACCAGGGTCCAGGCTGCCTCCTGACATCTTCGGTAGTGGAACTGGCAGATCAGAACTTTATGAGACGGCCACGTAGGTGGGGCCCAATGGACAATGGCCTCCAGGGGCTCATCCTCGGAAACGTCCACCTCAGGGCCCAGCCGGGGGGCATTTGGCTTCACTGGGGAAGGGGAAACCAGGGTGTAGTGAGCCATGCCCTCCAAGAGCACCCACCCCACATAGAGCGCCCCACCCTCCGGCCACATTACTTTGGGTTTCCAGGTTCACGAAGATGGGGGTCCAGAGAGGCTGGCCTGCCTTAGTGCCCCAGACAAGGAGTTTGTCAGACATGGTGAGCTGTTCCCGAGGAATGGCCACCCAGCTCTGCCCGGCTGCCACTGTCACAGTCTGGGTTTTGTTGGAACGGCTGTGAGGAGAGAGGCGGGGGTTAGATGTACACTTGGCTACAGCCAGGGCCACTGATAACCACCCTTGTGCCAACAGAGTGGCTGCAGCCCGCTCTCTTTGGGTTCAAATCCCACCTCTGCTGCTTCAGAGCTGTGTGACCTTGAGTAAGTGACTTAACGTGTCTGTGCGTTAGCTTCCTCATCTACAAAATGAGGGTAATAAATGTAACTGCTCCTTTTTTTTTTTTTTTTGACACAGTTACCTAGGTTGGACTGTAATGTTGTGATCTTGGCTTACTACAGCCTCTTCCTCCTGGGTTCAAGTGATCCTCCCACCTCATCCTCCCAAGTAGCTAGAATTACAGGCATGTGCCACCACACCTGGTTAATTTTCTTGTATTTTTAGTAGAGATGTGGTTTCACATGTTGGCTAGGCTAGTCTCGAACTCCTGACCTCAAGTGATACACACACCTCAGCCTCCCAAAGTGCTAAGATTATAGGCATGAGCCACCATGCCCGGTCGTAACTGCTCTTTTCTCTCTCTCTTTTTCTTTCTTTCCTTCCCTTTCCCTCCCTCCCTTCCTTCCTTCCCTCCCTCCCTCTCTCTCTCTCTCTTTCTTTTCTTTCGTCTTTTTATTTTTTGCGACGGATTTTTGCTCTTGTTGCCCAGGCTGGAGCACAATGGTGCGATCTTGGCTCACTGCAACCTCTGCCTCCCAGGTTCAAGCGATTCTCCTGCCTCAGCCTCCCTAGTGGCTGGAATTACAGGCATGCGCCACCACGCCCGGATAATTTTATACTTTTAGTAGAGACAGGGATTCTCCATGTTGGTCAGGCTGGTCTTGAACTCCGACCTCAGGTGATCCGCCTGTCTCAGCCTCCCAAAGTGCTGGGATTACAGGCATGAGTCACCACGCCCAGTCCTGTCCTCTTTTTTTTTTTAGAGACACGATCTCACTCTGTCACTGGAGCGGTGGGATCATAGATCACTGCAACC
>NW_022318465.1:0-1037 GCF_002776525.5 Piliocolobus tephrosceles
TTTTGTGCCTGCTTGTCAATACATATTTGTAAGTTTGGAAAAACTTACAAATATGTATTGACAAGCAGGCACAAAAATCACTCCAGAATCTGTTCCTAAAAGTTCAGAGAAGCCTCACTCTAAGCTCCGTCCTCGGGCATTCCAACAGGCCTGTTGACTGAAAGGTTCATCTATGGTCTGTACAACAATATTTTTACAGCATAATAAGCCAAGCTAGGATTCTTAGACAGCAGAGTGCCACAGGAAATGGGGTGATACAAAACTAAAGAATTATAGCACTAAATTGAATAGTTTGAAGTTGATGGAATTTCATACCCTATTTATGCTGAAGGAGTATGTATTATTTCTAACAACTATATTTCTTAAATATCATGAGTATCAAAAATTTAAATTAAATCTCTTTTTTTTTTTTCTTTTTTGAGACGGAGTCTCGCACTGTAGCCCAGGCTGGAGTGCAGTGGCAGGATCTCAGCTCACTGCAAGCTCCACCTCCTGTGTTTACACCATTCTCCTGCCTCACCCTCCCGAGTAGCTGGGACTACAGGCGCCCGCCACCTCACCCGGCTATTTTTTTGTATTTTTTAGTACAGACGGGGTTTCACCGTGTTAGCCAGGATGGTCTCGATCTTCTGACATGGTGATCTGCCCGTCTTGACCTCCCAAAGTGCTGGGATTACAGGCTTGAGCTACCGCGCCTGCCCTAAATTAAATTTCTTAATTCAGATATTCAGTTTCGGTTATGTTAAGTACTTCTGAAATATGAATTCCTGATCATGATATGTCAAATTCTCGTGTTCTCATCTTGTGTATAGAACACATTTGTAAATGCATCCGAAAGTTTTTGGATGTTATAGTGACTTAAGAGAATTCCTGACATTTTGTGTGTGGAGGCCAGAGATATTTTAGCATTGTATATACATTTAATTGGAGTCTCTGCAAAAAAAAGTAAGAGCAAAATATGTGAATTTATGCTTTTCCCTGTTTGAATATGGAAAAAGATCACATTTTTCAGTTCATTACTTCTTGTACTCCAATTA
>NW_022318466.1:0-17211 GCF_002776525.5 Piliocolobus tephrosceles
CCTGTGCCTGCTGTAGGCTGGAGCAGAGAAACAAAAGTCAGACCCACCCCAGAGGGGAATGTGGCCTGAGTGAGCCCTTCCACCTCCTGCCTAAGCACCACCACTCTTAGTGTTAGGGGGATGGATTTATCCTTTCTTATAAAACTAATTCCAGTGAGCCTGGAACCTGATCTCACTCCAGCCAGAATTCCAGTTAGACTATTACCCATCAGGCTGCCATTGTCCTTGAAGAATGGTCTGGAGACATGAAGAGCTCCCAAAATGGCATCACAGAGAAAACCAAAAGCAAAGGTCATGTTCATTCTTGCTTTGCTCCATAGAAGCTTAATTTTCTTATATTACACTTGCTACTTTTTCTTTAGAACTTTTAATTTTTTGTTTTGTTTTACTATTTTAGAAAGGCGTTTTCCCCTTGAATTCTTATGAATATTTTATTATAGTTTCTTTTTCTCACTTTACACCCACCCTACACAGAAAACTATACTTTCTAGTCCCCTGTCCCCTCTATCCCCTTGCTGTGAGGTGAGACCATATGACAGTTTTGGCTAATCAGCTGTCAACCGCAGTAACAGGTTACTTCTAGACTAACCTATAGTGGGATGAGAGTTTTCCATTACTCTCTACCCCTGCCATAGTGATCCGTGATGTTCCAGGCTGTAGAGCTTCTGTCAGCCTGAGGTCCTGAGCCTGGGGACCAGGGCCCTTTCACCCCACACTTTCACCAACACATGTTGGGCATTTATTGTGAGCTAGAAATAAACCTTTGCAGGGTTAAGCCGCTGAGATTTTTTTTTTCCCCCAAAAGGGAATGAGGAGGCAGGGCGGAGTGTAGGGAATGCAGTTTCGGAAAGGCGCCCGCCCCCACCCACCACTCTCACGCCCACCTTCAGGGATGGGGTGCTTACCTTTTTTTCCATCTTTCGCTCAAAACTCCCACATCCTCTGTAATAGGAAGCTAACATCCACACAGGGTTTCTGCTCATCTCCCCAGCAGTCCCC
Source organism: Piliocolobus tephrosceles (assembly GCF_002776525.5). NCBI lineage: Eukaryota > Metazoa > Chordata > Mammalia > Primates > Cercopithecidae > Piliocolobus > Piliocolobus tephrosceles. Next base: position 1,000 of record NW_022318466.1, read on the forward strand.
ACTGCCCACCATTTTCTGAATTAAAATGGGCAGGGGGCGTGGCTGTGGGAACTGCAGTACAAGACCCGCTGCGGTGTCCGTTTTCCATTCCAGAGGTTTGCAGGTGATTCCTCCCCTCACACCGACTTGTGGAGAGCCAGGACATTTTTCTCCTCCCCTTTCCCTGAGCGAAAAGCCAACTTGCTTTCAATACAATAGGGGCCTGGTACACAAACCTGACCGCCATTCCCATCCCAGATCCCTCCCCCAAGCCCACCATTTTTTTCCCCCTAAAATAAATCGGCGTAGGGGCCGGAAAGGGGTATAGTCAATGCAGTCTTGGACGCGTTATGATCTCCTTCGCCTTCAGATAGCCTGTAATCATTCAAACCTTTTCAGATCCGCGGCCAACAGTAGTCTCCTCCTTTTCTGTTTAGCAGCAAGAAGCGCTCCCGCCTGCCTCTAAGGCAATAGGGAGATGGTGCTCAGGATGGAAAGAGAACTCAGACTACATACTGACTTCAATTCACGTCAGCCCTTTGTCCAGTGAGGCCCGTGTGTTAACAGTGAGCTCGGATCCCTAATTAACCCTCCCAACAGCACTTCAGCAGAAGCCGGGTTGCCCATCCCCAGCCCAACCTGACAATCTGAAAGGGTATCATCTTCCTGGAGTATTTATTCGCCTTTCTCAGATTATCAGGGAGGATCAGCCTTTTAGAGTTCATCGATCCTGTCTTCTTTTTTTCTCTCTGAATTCTCCACCTCCCCTCCCCCAAGATCCTGACGTCTAGCAGTTCCCTGGCAGTTCTGTCCAGACTCTGACATGGGGCTCAGGAAACGAAACTGGGAGTGAGAGTGAGAGAGGTTTCACAAATTCTTTTCAATATTTGTATGTTCTGTTCCTTATAGTTATTATCTTTACTATTATTACTAACAGCCTACATCCTGTTTGTCACTAGAAAATAGAAAAAAGCTATTTATTTTCAGATGGGAAGCCGGAGGTAGATTCAAGTATGCATGTGGGTGAATAACCCAGCCAACTGTTTTTGCTGCTCAATGATAATACAAATATAGATACTCCAGGCGCCACTATTTTGGATGTTTGAAATGTACAGAGCAGCTGGAGGCTCCCCTTATGAGGGGCCCCTATGTTGTGTGAGGCTTTTCCATGAAGTCAGACATTGAGGTCACATAATCCCATAGTACCGAGGACACCTTGGATTTTCAGATTTCAGTAGCTGGTCATAATGTTGTAGTCTTTACAAATTATATTAATTCAACTTCCACAATTGCTATATTTCCCAGTTCTCAACCACATCCACATCCCTATTAACCCTTTCCAATTGCAACTCAAAAGCTCCTACTTTTTATGACCTCAGGGACAGATCTGGGTTGTGGGTACTGAAATTTATAATTTGGAGGACTCTAAGAAAAAGAATATTAAAAAGTATGAACATTTCGAGCAACTATGTACAAAAGTTAACATTTACTTATTATGAGAAATCACAACAAATTACAAAATTGAACAGCTGACATATTTTTTTTTAAATTTCCAGAAAAATAACATTGTCTTAATTAACTGCCTGGCATACCTCTACAGTGATTTTTTTTGCTACAATTTTTGGCTACAAATTCTTTGATCTTTTCTTCTATGACATTTTTGTGGTAACATATTTTCTAGAAAAAAAAGATACTCCAATCTTTCCTTTGGCATAGTCAAGCAGTTTTAAAATTATGATTGATAAAAGTTTCAGCTTCACTTATTTACTTATTTACTTATCATTGGCAACTGGTAAATTTTTAGTTTTGTCAAATTTGAGGAAACTGCTGTCAACCTCTGTCAAGTTTCTTTCTTATATGGGTTTTAAGATTTCAGAACATTTCAAGTTTTCTTGTGCAGATACTAATCTTAAGTATGTATACTCAATGGCATACACAAATCCGTGTAATGTTAATGTCCTCATTGTAGTATATTTTGTGTTTTATGGTATTTTAGTGAGTGTCAGTATTTCATGCCAATTCATTCAAGAAATTAATATGAACTAATTTAGATGTGATTGGGCAAAGCCACAGGCATGGTTGGTGTAAAAAAAAAGACCAATAGTCAATTTTTGATTAATCATATATTGCTTACTTATTGGGCAGCAGTGGGAACTAAGACTAATAAAACATCAGGTAGGAGGAAATAGTATCAAATGCTGCCAGGAGGTCGATGACAGACCACCATGCTTTTAAAGTGAGGTCTAAGATTTTTCAGTGGTTTACTAAGCATATGAAAGACAATTGAGTATAGTGTTAGACTTATTATAATTAGAGTCTGACAACCCTAGTTTGAATCTTAGAGCTTCCACTTGCTACCTTGAGAAATCTTACTGGTAATTGCTTAATTATACATGAGATTAAGACACAAATGAGTAAATTATCCAACTAAAATCAAACTAAATGTAATTCCAAATCAACTTCCCTCTTAGCTTGCTCTCCAACATATTGGCATCCATCTCATCACCAAGAAGAGGAGGGGAATTTGGAGTAGAAAGAAACAGTAATCTTTTTTCTTTTTTATTTCACTCAGATTAGAAAAACCTTCTTGTAGGAGCTCCAAGAATTTTATTTACTTTGAGTGTCTTGCCTTAGACAGTTTTTAAAACACAAATGTCATCCTAGACCTGCTGTGTCAGAATCTTTGTTGCTAGGGACTCAAGTACTGTATTTTCAAAAACATGCACAGATGATTCTGCTAAGCATACCTTGTTATGAACTGTATGACAGGTTTTACAAATTCTATTCTTGCCATCCTCTGAGGAGTAATTATTTTTCTTTCCAACTTTTATTTTATGTTCAAGGGGTACATGTACACATTCGTTACTTGGGTAAATTGCATGTTATGAGGGTTTGGTGTACAGATTATATCATCACTCAGGTAATGAGTTTAGTACCTGATAGGTAGTTTTTAAATCCTCTCCCTCCTTTCACACCCCACCCTCAAGTAGGCCCTGGTGTCTATTGTTTCCTTAGTGTCCATGTATACTCATTGTTTAGCTCCCACTTATGAGTGAGAGCGTGCATTATTTGGTTTTCTGTTCCTGCGTTAATTTGCTTAGGATAATGGCCTCTAGCTCTATCCATGTTGCTGCAAAGGACATGAACTTCTTTTTATATGGCTGCATAGTATTCCATAGTGTATATGTCTCACATTTTTTTTTATCCAGTCACCTCTAATGAGCACCTAGGTTGATTCCATATCTTTGCTATTGTGAACAGTGCTATGATAAACATATACGTACATGCGTCTTTATAGTAGAATGATTTATATTCCTTTGGGTATATACCCAGTAATGGGATTGCTGGATCGAATGGTAGTGTTTTTTAAGTTCTTTGAGGAATCTCCAAACTGCTTTCCACAATGGCTGAACTAATTTACATTCCCATCAGCAGTGTATGAGTGTTCCCTTTTCTCCACAACCTTGCCAGCATGTTATTTTTTGATTTTTTAGTTGTAGCTATTCTGACTGGTATAAGATGGTATCTCATTATCTTTTTCATTTGCATTTCCCTAGTGATTAGTGATGTTGAGAAGTTCATGTCCTTTGCAGCCTCATGTTCAACACCAATCTTCACTAATTGTTATTGGATGTAAAACAACCTTTATTTGAATAAGTGATACAGCAAAAAGCCATAAAGCATTCCTTTTGCGGTTGGATATGTAAAGGTCATAGCAACAACTGACAAGATGTATGCAATATTTACCCAGATTATCTTGATGATGATGACTCACATTATCGGTGCTTTGGTACCTTTTATTACCTGTTTCAGTATTAATGTCACTTTAGTACTTCAGATCCTTCAAAGATTTTTGCAGATGAAGTTTGTATATATGTTATGAAGTTAAACTTAAAAATAGAACCTCATTCAGTTTTTATAATGTATTTTTGCAAACTACTGTAAATAGCAAATCAATGCCAATGGTAAACAAAGAGGAAAATGTTGTGTGGTCTTCGTTCTCCTGTACCAGTATTTCAGGAACATCTGCTTGCCATCTCCACAGCTCTTTAAAACTGGCTATTATGTGTGCTTTTCATTCTTACACTTTTAATCATACTGCAGGAAAAACATTGGATTCAGCTTAGACTGAGGAAAACTCCTCTCCATAATGTTGTAAGAAATTATAGGTGTTTTGCTAAACACTTTCTGTTAAAACAGATATTGAACTCCAGCAACTGTTGTGATTATATTTTTCAGTTCATTGTTTTCATTGAGTGCTAAATATCCTTTATATTTTAAAATAATTTTTAAATACCCCCAAAGGCTTGTGAATATACAAGTCTACTTATAAATTATGTATTGTCTGGGACTTTGATAGTCATTGTTTTAGATAACTGGATTTTACACTGTGGTAGACAGGCTGTGACGTTAGTGTTGCACGGGTGTAATTGATCATCCTGCACCATCACCAGAATAACATGGGAGTGGTGCCACAAACTAGAGTCTACAATTCTCACTGTTTAGAGAGTGTTAATGACATGCGGTATATGCATAATAACCACATGTACTATAATAGCCCTTAAAATTAAACTATTGGGATTGCTATACATACTTTAAAGTACTGGAGGTGCTTTTACCTGTTTATTAAAAGATTTTGAAAAGGTTTAAATTATTTCATGAGCAATCTTTTAAATTTCATTTAACATAAAACCGAAAATTCAATAACAGGATAAAAAACTTTGTTACAAGACTTTCACGTAAATGTGTTCATCTTAGCTTCCACATGGATAAAATGTTATTCTTTGAACTGTAGCAATAAAACAAATAAGTGATACAGCTTTGCTGTAAGAAGTCTGAAGAGGGTATTCTATATATTCTGCTTTGTTTTATTTTCTGTAAATTTTGTAGGTAAATATGTGCATAAAATAAATACTTTATATAAAAAGGAATAACATTTTAACTACTTTTTTGCTCTTTAACCATCCCCACTCCCCACCTCCCCCACTACCATCCACAGCCTGTAGTAAGCATCCTTCTACTCTCTGTTTCCATGAATTGAATTGTTTTGATTTTTATATCCCACCAGTAAGTGAGAACATGTGAAGTTTGTCTTCCCATGCTTGGCTAATTTCACTTAACAAAATGACATCCAGTGCCATCCATGTTGTAGCAAATGACAGGATCTCATTCTGTTTTGTGGCTGAATAGTACTCCATTGTGTATATGTACTACATTTTCTTTATCCATTCAGCTACTGATGGACACTTAGGTTGCTTTCAAATCTTGGCTATTGTGAACAATGCCATAACAAACATGAGAGTGCAGATGTCTCTTGGATACATGGATTTCCTTTCTTTTGGGTATATACCCAACAATGGGATTGCTAGATTGCATGGTAGCTCAATTTTTAGTTTTTTGAGGAAACTCCAAACTGTTCCTCATAGTGGCTGTATTAATTTACATTCCCACCAATGGTGTACGAGTGTGCCCTTTTCTCCACATCCTCATCAGCATTTGTTATTGCCTATATTTTGAATAAAAGCCATTTTAACCAGGATGAAATGATATTGTAGTTTTAATTTACATTTCTCTGATGTTGAGCACTTTTTCATATGCCTGTTTGCCATTTCTGTGTCTTTTTTTGAGAAATGTCTGTTAAGCTTTTGCTTATTTTTAATCACATTATTAGATTTTTTCCTATAGAGTTGTTTGAGCTACTTATATATTCTGATTATTGATGCCTTATCATATCATGGGTAGTTTGCAAAATATTTTCTCCTATTCTGTGGGCTGTCTCTTCACTTTGTTGATTGTTTCCTTTACTGTGCAGAAGATTTTTCATCTTGATGTGATCCCATTTGTCCATTTTTGCTTTGCTTGCTTGTGATTATGGGGTATTATTCAGGAAACGTTTGCCCAGGCCAATATCCTGGAGAATTTCCCCAGTGTGTTCTTGTAGTAGTTTCATAGCTTGAAGTCTTAGAATTAAGTCTTCAATTCATTTTGATTTGATTTTTATATATGGCAAGAGGTAGGGGTCTAGTTTCATTCTTCTACATATGGATATCCAATTTTCCCAGCACCATTTATTGAAGAGACTGTTTTTTCCCCAATGTATATTCTCTTCACCTTTGTCAAAAATGAGTTCACTATATGTGTATGGATTTGTTTCTGGGATCTCTATTCTGTTCCATTGGTCTATGTGTTTGCATTTATGCCAGTACCATGCTATTTTGGTTACTATAGCTCTGTAGTATAATTTGAAGTCAGGTAATGTGATTCCTCCAGTTTTATTTATTTATTTATTTATTTATTTTTGCTCAGGATAGCTTTGACTATTCTGGGTCTTTTGTGGTTCCATCTAAATTTCAGGATTGTTCTTTCTATTTCTGTGAAGAATGTCATTGGTATTTTGATAGGGGTTACATGGAATCTGTAGATTGATTTGAGTATTGTAGACATTTTAACAAGACTGATTCCTCCAATCCATGTACATGGAATGTCTTTCCATTGTTTGGTGTCCTCTTTGATTTCTTTCACCAGTGTTTTATAGTTTTCATTTTAGAGATCTTTCATTTCTTTGGTTAAGTTTATTCCTATGTATTTATTTTATTTGTGGGTGCTGTAAATTGGATTACTCTTTTATTTCTTTTTCAGATTGTTCACTGTTGGCATACAGAAATGCTTCTGTCTTTTGTGTGTTTATTTTGTATCCTACAAGTTTATTTAATTTATCTATCAGTTTTTATAGTTTTTTTTGTGTCTTTAGGTTTTTCCAAATGTAAGATCATATCTGCAAGCAAGGATAATTTGACTTCTTCCTTCCCATTTTGGATGCCGCTAATTTCTTTATCTTTTCTGATTGCTCTAGCTAAAACTTACAGTACTGTGCTGAATAACAGTGGTGAAAATGGGCATCTTTTCCTTGTTCCAGATCTTAGAGGGAAGGCTTTCCAGTTTTTCCTATTCAGTATGATACTGGCTGTGGGTCTGGGTCTGTTGTATATGGCTTTAATTATATGGAGGTATGTTTCTTCTATACTCAGTTTTTTGAAGGTTTTTATCAAGAAGGGATGTTGATTACATCAAATGCTTTTTCAGCACCAACTGAAATGATCATATGGTTTTTATCCTTCATCCTGTTGATATGATGCATCACATTGATTAATTCACATATGTTGCACCATACTTGCATCTCTGAGATAAATCTCACTTGGTCATGATTAATCATTTTTTAATCTGTTGTTGCATTCATTTTGCTGGTGTTTTGTTGAGGATTTTTGCATCAATATTCATCACAGATATTGGCCCCTACCTTTTTTTTTTTTTTTTTTTTTTTTTTTAATCTGTGTTTGTCTGGTTTTGGTATCAGGGTAATGCTGGCCTTGTGAAATGAATTTGTTGAGTACTGCCCCCTCCTCTGTTTTTTGAAATAGTTTAAGTAGAATTGATGTTAGTTCTTCTTTAAATGTTTGGTAGGAATTCAACAGTGAAACTATGAGGTCCTGGGCTTTTGTTTACTGGGAAAATTTTTATTATGGCTTCAATCTCATTGTTTGTTATTGGTCTGTTCAGGTTTTGGATTTCTTCCTTGTACATTCTTGGTAAGTTTTATGTTCCTGGGAATTTATCCATTTCCTCTGGATTTTCCAATTTATTGTCATATAATTGCTCATAGTAGCCACTAATGATCCCTTGAATTTCTGTGGTATCAGTTATAATGTTTCCTTTTTCATCTTTGATTTTATTCATTTGAATCTTCTTTCTTTTTTTCTTAGTTGGGCTAAAGGTATGTCAGTTTTATCTTTTCAAAAAAAACACAACTTTTTGATGGATCATTTGTAGATTCTTCATTTCAATTTCATTTATTTCTGCTCTGATGTTTATTATTTCTTCTACTAATTTTGGGTTTGCTTTGCTCTTGCTTTTCTAATTCTTTAAGATGCATCATTAGGTTGTTTATTTGAAGTTTTTCTTCTTTTTTGATGTAGGCACTTAGAGATATAAATTTCCTTCTGCTTTTACTGAATCCCATAGGTTATGGTATGTTGTGTTTCCATAATCATTTATTTCAAGACATTTTTCAATTTCCTTATTAATTTATTCTGGTCATCAGGAGCCTATTGTTTAATTTCCATGTTTGTATGGTTTCTAAAATTCGTATTGTTATTTATTTCTAGTTTTATTCTATTGTGTTCAGAGAAGATGCTTGATGTTATTTCAATTTTTTTGAATATTTTATGGCTTATTTTGTGACCTAACATATGGCATGGCCTATCCTGGAGAATGATCCATGCAATGAGAAAAGGAAAGTGTAGTTTACAGTTGTTGCATGAAATTTTCTGTAAATGTCTGTTAGATTCATTTGTTCTATACTGCAGATTAAGTCTGATGTTTCTTTGTTGATTTTCTGTCTGGATGATCTGTCCAATGCTGAAAGTGTGGTTTGTAGTCTCCAACTATTATTGTATTGAAGTATATATCTGTCTTTAGCTCTAATAATATTTGCTTTATATATCTGGGTATTCGTGTGTTGGGTGCATATATATTTACACTTGTTATATCCTTTTGCTGAATTGACTCCTTTATCATTATAGAGGGCCTTTGGGAGTTTGTTTTATCATTATATAATGGCATTGTTTGTCTCTTATTGTTTTTGTCTTAATCTATTTTGTTTGATATAACTACTCCTCCTCTTTATTGGTTTCCGTTGGCATGAAATATCTCTTTACATCTCTTTATTTTCAGTCTATGTGTATCTTTATAGGTGACCTGTGTTTTTTCTAGGCAACAGGTCATTGGGTCTTGATTTTTTATTCATTCAGCCATTTACATTCAATGCTATTATTGATAAGTAAGGATTTACTCCTGCCATTTTGTTATTTGTTTTCTACTTGTTTTGTCATCTTCTATTCCTTATTTCCTTCCTTCCTGTCTTTGTTTTAATGAAGGTAATTTTCTCTGGTGGTATGGTTTAATTTCTTGCTTTTTATTTTTTGTGTATCCATTGTAAGTTTTTTTGATTTGAGGTTACTATGGAACTTGCCAATACTATCTTATAACCCATTATTTTAAACTGATGGAAACTTAACACCAGTTGCATAAACAAAGAAACAAATAAACAAAAAGGAAAATAATAAAAACTCTACACTTTAACTTCCTTCATCTCCCTGCTTTTTATCTTTTTGTTCTCTATCTTTATGTCTTATTGTATTGTCTATGCCTTTTAAAGTTGTTTTAATTATTATTTTTGACTGGTTCATCATTTAGTCTTTGTACTTAAGAGAAGAGTAGGTTATACACCACAACTACAGTGTTATAATATTCCATGTCTTTCTCTGTGCTTACTATTACCAGTGAGTTTTGTACCTTCGGATTACTGCTTTTCTTTTCCTTTATTATTTTTTTTCAAGTCAAGGTCTTCCTCTGTTGCCCAGGCTGGAGTGTGGTTTGATCATGGCTCACTGCAGCCATACCCTTCTGGGCTCAAGTGATCCTCCTGGTTCAGCCTCCCAACTAACTAAAACTATAGGCATGTGCCCATACACCTGCCCAATTTTTAAATTTTTTGTAGAGATGGGGTCTTGCTATGTTGCACAAGCTGTTCTTGAGTTCCTGGGCTCAAACAATTCTCCTGCCTTGGCCTTCCAAAGTGCTGGGATTACAGGTGTGAGCCACTGCACCCAACCCAGATTATTTCTCATTACTTGTTAACATCCCTTTCTTTCAGATTGAAGAACTCCCTTCAGCATTTCTTGTAGAACAGGTCTGGTGTTGGTGACATCCCTCAGCTTTGGATTGTCTGGGAAAGTCTTTATTTCTCCTTCATGCTTGAAGGATATTTTTGCTGAATATACTGTTCTAGAGTAAAAAGGTTTTTTTACTTCAGCACTTTAAGTATGTTATGCATCTCTCCTGGCATGTAAGGTTTCCACTGAAAAGTCTGGTGCCAGATGTATAGAAGCTCCATTGGATGTTATTTGTTTCTTTTCTCTTGTTACTTTTAAAATCCTTTCTTTATCCTTGACATTTGGGAGTTTGATTGTCAAATGCCTTGAAGTTGTCTTCTTTAGGTTAAATCTGATTGGTGTTCTACAGCCTTCTTGTACTTGAATGTTAATATCTTTCTCTAGGTTTGGGATGTTCTCTGTTATTATCCCTTTGAATAAACTTTCTACCCCATCTCTTTCTCTACCTCCTCTTTAGGGCCAATAACTCTTAGATTTGCCATTTTGAGGGCAAATTTCTATTTTCTAGATCTTGAAGGCATTCTTCATTCTTTTTAATTCTTTTTTCTTTTGTCTCTCTGTGTATTTTCAAATAGCCTGTACTGAAGCACACTAATTCTTTCTTCTGCTTGATCAATTCTGCTATTAAATACTCTGATGCATTCTTCAATATGTCAATTGCATTTTTAACTCTAGAACGTCTGCTTTATTCTTTTAAATTATTTTAGTGTCTTTGTTAAATGTATGTGATAGAATTCTGAATTCCTTCTCTGTGTTATCTTGAATTTTTTTGAGTTTCCTGAATACAGCTATTTTGAAATCTCTTTCTGAGAGGTCACATATCTCTGTTTCTCCAGGATTGGTCCTTGGTGCCGTATTTAGTTGGGTGAGGTCATGTTTTCCTGGATGGTCTTGGTGCTTGTGGTTGTTTGGTGATGTCTGGGAATCATAGAGATAGGTTTTTGCTGTAGTCTTCACAGTCTGGGCTTGTTTGTATCTGTCTTTCTTGGGAAGGCTTTCCAGGTATTTGAAGGGACTTGGGCCCCAAGCCCAATAATGTTGTGGCTTTTGCAGACTTTTACAGGTATTACCTTGGTGATCTTGGATAAGATCTGGAAGAATTCTCTGGATTACTATGCCGAGGCTCTTCTTCTTTTCCCTTACTTTGCCCCAAACAAACAGTCTTTCTCTTTGTGCTGATCCACCTAGAGCTGGGGGTGGGGTGATACATGCTCCCCTGTAGCCACCACCACTGGGACTGTGCTGGGTCAGACCTGAAGCACTGGGTCTCACTGAAGGCCCATTGTGATCACTACCTGGCTACAGCCTATGTTTACTCAAGGCCTTAGGGATCTACAATCAACAGGTGGAGAGTCCAGCCAAGTTTGTGTCCTTCCCTTCAGGGTGACGAGTTCCCCCCAGGCCCCAAGCAGGTCCAGAGATGATGTCTGGGAGCCAGGGATTAGAGTAAAAAAGCTTAGAAATTTACCTGGTGTTCTACTCTACTGTGGGTAAGCCTGCCTTCAAACCACAAGACAAAGTCCATACCACTCTTCTCTCCCCTTTCTGCAGCTAAAGGACCCTCTCCCAGTGGCCACCAGCACCACCAGCCCATGGGAAATTCTGCTAGACCACCACCAATGTTCACTTAAAGTTCAAGGACTCTTCATTTGGCTTCTGGTGAATGCTGCCAGGTCTATGACTCACCCTTCAGGGCAGTACACTCCACTCTGGCCCAGGGCAGGTCCATAAATGCCATCCCAAGAGCCTAGGCCTGGACTTGGGGACCCCAAGAGCCTGCTTTGTGCTCTATCCCATTGTGGCCGAGTTTGTATCTAAGGTGCAAAGCAAAGTCCTGTTTACATTTCCCTCTGCTTATCTGAAGCAGAAGAAGTCTTTCATGGTAGCCACCACAGCTTGGAATGTGCTGAATCTCATTTGAGACCAGCACATCTGAGTCTCACCCAAGACCCACAGCATACAACCTGGGTATCGCTGTTGGTTATTAAGGGCCCAAGGGCTCTTTAGTCAGCAGGTGATGGATTCTGCCAGGACTGGGCCCTTCCCTTCAAGGCAGCAGTTTCTTTTATGGCCAAGGATATGTCTAGAAATGTCATTTGGGAGCTAGGGCATGAAATAGGTGCCTCATGACTCTGTCCAGTGCCCCATCCTGTTGTGACTGAGCTGGTATCCAATGTAGAAGACAAAGTCTTCTTTACTTTTCATTCTCTTTTACTCAAACAGAAAAGAAGGAGTCACTTTCGTTGCTGCAAGCTGAGCTACCTGAGGTAGGGGAGGGGTGGTGCAAACATTCCCTTAGCTGCTCCGGCTGGTATCTCCTTAGGGCTTATGTTGCCCTGGTCCACTGGCTCTAAGCCCAGTGCAGCATTAGGACTTGTCTAGAAATTGTAATCCTTGTGTCCTAGACTGCCTTTCAAATTTACCTAGGACCCTAGAGCACTTTAGCCCAAGGTGGTGAGGCTTGCCAAAACTTCAGTTCTGACTGCTGGGATAGATGATTCCCCTCTGGCTAGCACTGGTCCAAATGCTACCTCTGCGTGCAGATGCCAGCTGAGCCCTGTACTGCTTTGCTCTCTGCAAACTGCCTCTTCTTTTTTCCTTAAAAATCTTCTTGTCATTCCTGTTAATTGAAGTGTATATTCAGGACACCTTAAATCTATGCTCCAATGTGGCCATCCTAAAGCTTTGGGTTCAAATAAACTCTACACTTAATCATATTTTAAAAATCTCATTATTTGAGGTTGACAAATTTTGATCAATATTCTTGCTTTTACTAACCTAATAAAAATATGAAACATATGTCTTCTACATTAGTTTTCTATTTCCATGTAACAAAATACCACAAACTCAGTGGCTTAAAATAACCCAGGTATTTGGTTCACAGTTGGGTAAGTTAGAAGTCTAGGCATGATGTGACTGGGTTCTCTGCTGAGGGTCTTGTGAGGCTGAAATTGAAAAGGTGTCATTCAGGCTGCAGTCTCATCTGGAGCTTGGGGTCCTTTTCCAAGCTTACATGGTTGTGGCAGAATTTAGGGGTTTTTTTGTTTGTTTGTTTGTTTGTTTGTTTTGTAGCTGTAGAACTGAGTTCCTATGTTCCTCCTGGCTATCTGCCAGGTGCCACTCTCAGCCTCCAGATATCACTCACATTCCTTGACACATGGCCTCTTTATCTTCAAAGCCAGGAATGGAAAATCTACCTCACACTGAATCTCTTTTATGCTTCAAATCTCTCTGACTTAAGGAAAAACTAGTCCCTTTAAGGACTAACATGATTAGAGCCAACCCATTTAGTAATTGCCCTTTAGATTTAACTCAATGATTTGAGATTTTGATTGCATCTGCAAAATCCCTTTTGCCAAATAATGTAACATAATCATAGGAGTGACATCTCATCATACTCATAGGTTTCATCTTTAAACAAGAAGAGGGGATTATACAACTGTGAAGGTCATAGGGGATCATCTTAAAATTTTGACTACCACAACCTTTCTTAGAGGCCTTAGATGATGCCCATATAATTCAAGGGGACTTGAAACTTAAGTGCCATTAGCTTCAAGGTGAATTCACCTCTGTATTGCCTCTACCCATTCACTTTTTCACTTCTGTCATGCAAACGTATTCTGCTAATGAGCGCCTAACCTCACTCATATATAATCATGGATTAGTTACTGCTTACAATTCTAACAGAAGTTACATGATTAATTTCCTGACATTATTTTTGCTGCTAAGATTTTTAGCATTTACCTAAATTGGAGATGATAGATATTCACATCTTGGGCCCTCAACAAAAGGCAATCATAATGATTTCTCATATATCTACTGAAGTATGGCAGGTTAGGAGAGACACAAAGGCCAACTGCAAGGTAAGAGTACTTGTTCTCTAGAAACCTCTGGGAATCTCACCATTCCTGAATATCTGCCATGTGCCGCACATGGGGACAGCTGCTTTATGTGGGCTGGCTGGCTAACCTTTATGCCCCCTCAACAGTGTGTGAGGTAGGGATTGTTACCAGGTAAATAGGAATTTGGAGAAGATAATGTCTAGTGTGGACTGGAGTTATTAGAGAAAAATTCAAAGAACAGACTGGGTGTGGTGGCTCACGTCTGTGGTCTATAATCCCAGCACTTTGGGAAGCCAAGGCCAGCAGATCACTTGAGTCCAGGAATTTGAGATCAGCCTGGGCTACATGGTGAAATTCCATCTCTACAAAAAATACAAAAATTAGCTGGGCATGGTGGCACGTGCTTGTAGTCCCAGCTACTCAAGAGGATGATTGAGCCTGGGAGGTCAAGGCTGCAGTGAACTGTGATCATACCACTGCAGTCCAGTCTGGGTGACAGAATAACACCCTGTCTCAACAACAACAAAATCAAAGAACAAGTAAATGACCAAATTAGTCTGCTTTACTTTCTGATTTTGCCTTGTCATTCTCCTGTTCTCAAAGGCCCTGGCATTTAGGGCTCTTCAGAATCCAGCCTGAATCACAGATTCTAAGCTTTGTCATTCAATTTTCCTCTGCTTCAGCTAAAAGAGACCCCCGTCATCATTGTGACTCAAACATACTTTATACTTACTTCTGTGCCCTTGCTGTGCCATTCTCCTAGAATGAGTAATTCTGCTAGGCCTGGTAGCATAAAGGTCTATATCACATAAAGGCTTTGCTCCTTGGGATATTTCAGGAGCATGAAAATAGACCACAATTTCTAAGAACCATTAGTAGCCAGCCCTATGACAGCACAGGCTTTACATCATCATGTTTCTGGAGAAAACCAGCTAGTACAGCTCAGGCTAGTAAAAAAGGGATGCTTGCAGAATATTACGGACCCATTTGTTTGTAGTTTGTGTCTGGTTTCATCACTTGATATGGTACATACAGATCTCCTTCACTTTGAATATCTTTGACCTCTTCTCCTATCCTTCCTTACACGTCCTCTTATGCTATAAGTTCCTCTAGTTCTTTTCATTTGTTCTTTGGGTAAATACATGAGGACTTTTCTTCTGCCAAACTGAGCATAGGTAGAAAAATTTCCTTCCTACTGAAGAAGATCATAGCCAGCCTTATCCACAAAAGGCTCCTAAGCTGACATGCATTAAAAAATGTCTCCCCTGAAGAATAAACACAGAGGAGAGACATTCCCAGTCCTGTCACAGAAAGAATGTTAAGACCATAATGACATACAAGATACACAATGAATTGCTGCATTCAATCACTTGCACCATCATCTCTTATATATTCTTTGCATTGCATATTTGCCACTTATTTTTATTTATTTATTTATTTTTGAGACAAGGTCTGTCTCTACTGCCCAGGCTGGAGTGCAGTGGTGTGATTTTGACTCACTGCAACCTCCACCTCCCGTGCTGAAGCCATCCTCCCGCCTCAGCCTCCTGAGTAGCTGGGACTACAGGTGCACACCACCATGCCCGGCTAATTTTTGTATTTTTAGTAGAGATAGGGTTTCACCATGTTACCCAGGCTAGTCTCAAACTCGTGAGCTCAAGCAATCCACCTGCCTCGGCCTCCCAAAGTGCTGGGATTACAGGTGTGAGCCACTACACCCAGCCACATATTTGCCGACTTAGTAATAACCAACCTAACACCTGTTTGAACGAAGTCAGATTGTCATTTTTGCACATCCCTGAATTCAGAATGGATTTTGAAAATTTACAAATATATGTTTATAAGTGCTATAAGGATACAATTCTATAAATCTACTGTTGAACTCATTTATAGGTGAGAAAATAGAAACAAAGAGAGATGAAATAAACTGCTAAATTCTTCTAGCAAGAAAAAAGGCCACGAAAAAGGTTGGCCTTGGAACCCACATCTGTGGATTCTCAGCTGTTCTTATTATACTCCATAATGAGCTGTAAAATTCAGGAGGGCCTTGCTCTCAATGTTGCACCTTCTAAAGTTATTCAGAATGTATTTCAAGGTTCGGCCCCTGTTGAAAGCTGCTCCCGGGAAAGTGGGCTCCAGCCACGTTTGCATACAGCCAGGGTGGGCAGCACAGATCTTTTCAGGAAGCAGGAGCTGAAAGTATCAGAAGGCAGGCAGGACAGCCATGCAGGAAAGGGAGAAGGGAGTCAGCACTGGGCAGCTGCTGCCATGACAACAGTATCCAGGGGGTGTGGCCTTTCTCTGGGGGATCTGAGAAAGCCCAGGGTGGGTTTCTCCTCCAGGGATTCCTGTTGCTGGGGAGGCTGCACTTCTGTGGCAGGAACAGAGCCCTTCTTCTTTGTGAGTCCCCTTGGTTTCACTTTGCAGGGCCTGTCTGCCTGGACTTGAGGAGTTCTGCCCTCTCCAGCCCAGAGGCTCCCTCTGTGGCTGCTGCCTCTGCATTCTTTCCTATTGGCACTAATGGCAGTACCTGCTCTCAGACTTGCAGCTGTTGACTGCAGCAGGCCCTGTCCAGCCTGTGGCTCTCATGGGCTCCTCCCCTACCCCTGCCCCAGGGGAAATACCCAAGTAGGAAAAGCAATGACAGAAACCTCCTGTTT
>NW_022318467.1:0-17211 GCF_002776525.5 Piliocolobus tephrosceles
AAACAGGAGGTTTCTGTCATTGCTTTTCCTACTTGGGTATTTCCCCTGGGGCAGGGGTAGGGGAGGAGCCCATGAGAGCCACAGGCTGGACAGGGCCTGCTGCAGTCAACAGCTGCAAGTCTGAGAGCAGGTACTGCCATTAGTGCCAATAGGAAAGAATGCAGAGGCAGCAGCCACAGAGGGAGCCTCTGGGCTGGAGAGGGCAGAACTCCTCAAGTCCAGGCAGACAGGCCCTGCAAAGTGAAACCAAGGGGACTCACAAAGAAGAAGGGCTCTGTTCCTGCCACAGAAGTGCAGCCTCCCCAGCAACAGGAATCCCTGGAGGAGAAACCCACCCTGGGCTTTCTCAGATCCCCCAGAGAAAGGCCACACCCCCTGGATACTGTTGTCATGGCAGCAGCTGCCCAGTGCTGACTCCCTTCTCCCTTTCCTGCATGGCTGTCCTGCCTGCCTTCTGATACTTTCAGCTCCTGCTTCCTGAAAAGATCTGTGCTGCCCACCCTGGCTGTATGCAAACGTGGCTGGAGCCCACTTTCCCGGGAGCAGCTTTCAACAGGGGCCGAACCTTGAAATACATTCTGAATAACTTTAGAAGGTGCAACATTGAGAGCAAGGCCCTCCTGAATTTTACAGCTCATTATGGAGTATAATAAGAACAGCTGAGAATCCACAGATGTGGGTTCCAAGGCCAACCTTTTTCGTGGCCTTTTTTCTTGCTAGAAGAATTTAGCAGTTTATTTCATCTCTCTTTGTTTCTATTTTCTCACCTATAAATGAGTTCAACAGTAGATTTATAGAATTGTATCCTTATAGCACTTATAAACATATATTTGTAAATTTTCAAAATCCATTCTGAATTCAGGGATGTGCAAAAATGACAATCTGACTTCGTTCAAACAGGTGTTAGGTTGGTTATTACTAAGTCGGCAAATATGTGGCTGGGTGTAGTGGCTCACACCTGTAATCCCAGCACTTTGGGAGGCCGAGGCAGGTGGATTGCTTGAGCTCACGAGTTTGAGACTAGCCTGGGTAACATGGTGAAACCCTATCTCTACTAAAAATACAAAAATTAGCCGGGCATGGTGGTGTGCACCTGTAGTCCCAGCTACTCAGGAGGCTGAGGCGGGAGGATGGCTTCAGCACGGGAGGTGGAGGTTGCAGTGAGTCAAAATCACACCACTGCACTCCAGCCTGGGCAGTAGAGACAGACCTTGTCTCAAAAATAAATAAATAAATAAAAATAAGTGGCAAATATGCAATGCAAAGAATATATAAGAGATGATGGTGCAAGTGATTGAATGCAGCAATTCATTGTGTATCTTGTATGTCATTATGGTCTTAACATTCTTTCTGTGACAGGACTGGGAATGTCTCTCCTCTGTGTTTATTCTTCAGGGGAGACATTTTTTAATGCATGTCAGCTTAGGAGCCTTTTGTGGATAAGGCTGGCTATGATCTTCTTCAGTAGGAAGGAAATTTTTCTACCTATGCTCAGTTTGGCAGAAGAAAAGTCCTCATGTATTTACCCAAAGAACAAATGAAAAGAACTAGAGGAACTTATAGCATAAGAGGACGTGTAAGGAAGGATAGGAGAAGAGGTCAAAGATATTCAAAGTGAAGGAGATCTGTATGTACCATATCAAGTGATGAAACCAGACACAAACTACAAACAAATGGGTCCGTAATATTCTGCAAGCATCCCTTTTTTACTAGCCTGAGCTGTACTAGCTGGTTTTCTCCAGAAACATGATGATGTAAAGCCTGTGCTGTCATAGGGCTGGCTACTAATGGTTCTTAGAAATTGTGGTCTATTTTCATGCTCCTGAAATATCCCAAGGAGCAAAGCCTTTATGTGATATAGACCTTTATGCTACCAGGCCTAGCAGAATTACTCATTCTAGGAGAATGGCACAGCAAGGGCACAGAAGTAAGTATAAAGTATGTTTGAGTCACAATGATGACGGGGGTCTCTTTTAGCTGAAGCAGAGGAAAATTGAATGACAAAGCTTAGAATCTGTGATTCAGGCTGGATTCTGAAGAGCCCTAAATGCCAGGGCCTTTGAGAACAGGAGAATGACAAGGCAAAATCAGAAAGTAAAGCAGACTAATTTGGTCATTTACTTGTTCTTTGATTTTGTTGTTGTTGAGACAGGGTGTTATTCTGTCACCCAGACTGGACTGCAGTGGTATGATCACAGTTCACTGCAGCCTTGACCTCCCAGGCTCAATCATCCTCTTGAGTAGCTGGGACTACAAGCACGTGCCACCATGCCCAGCTAATTTTTGTATTTTTTGTAGAGATGGAATTTCACCATGTAGCCCAGGCTGATCTCAAATTCCTGGACTCAAGTGATCTGCTGGCCTTGGCTTCCCAAAGTGCTGGGATTATAGACCACAGACGTGAGCCACCACACCCAGTCTGTTCTTTGAATTTTTCTCTAATAACTCCAGTCCACACTAGACATTATCTTCTCCAAATTCCTATTTACCTGGTAACAATCCCTACCTCACACACTGTTGAGGGGGCATAAAGGTTAGCCAGCCAGCCCACATAAAGCAGCTGTCCCCATGTGCGGCACATGGCAGATATTCAGGAATGGTGAGATTCCCAGAGGTTTCTAGAGAACAAGTACTCTTACCTTGCAGTTGGCCTTTGTGTCTCTCCTAACCTGCCATACTTCAGTAGATATATGAGAAATCATTATGATTGCCTTTTGTTGAGGGCCCAAGATGTGAATATCTATCATCTCCAATTTAGGTAAATGCTAAAAATCTTAGCAGCAAAAATAATGTCAGGAAATTAATCATGTAACTTCTGTTAGAATTGTAAGCAGTAACTAATCCATGATTATATATGAGTGAGGTTAGGCGCTCATTAGCAGAATACGTTTGCATGACAGAAGTGAAAAAGTGAATGGGTAGAGGCAATACAGAGGTGAATTCACCTTGAAGCTAATGGCACTTAAGTTTCAAGTCCCCTTGAATTATATGGGCATCATCTAAGGCCTCTAAGAAAGGTTGTGGTAGTCAAAATTTTAAGATGATCCCCTATGACCTTCACAGTTGTATAATCCCCTCTTCTTGTTTAAAGATGAAACCTATGAGTATGATGAGATGTCACTCCTATGATTATGTTACATTATTTGGCAAAAGGGATTTTGCAGATGCAATCAAAATCTCAAATCATTGAGTTAAATCTAAAGGGCAATTACTAAATGGGTTGGCTCTAATCATGTTAGTCCTTAAAGGGACTAGTTTTTCCTTAAGTCAGAGAGATTTGAAGCATAAAAGAGATTCAGTGTGAGGTAGATTTTCCATTCCTGGCTTTGAAGATAAAGAGGCCATGTGTCAAGGAATGTGAGTGATATCTGGAGGCTGAGAGTGGCACCTGGCAGATAGCCAGGAGGAACATAGGAACTCAGTTCTACAGCTACAAAACAAACAAACAAACAAACAAACAAAAAAACCCCTAAATTCTGCCACAACCATGTAAGCTTGGAAAAGGACCCCAAGCTCCAGATGAGACTGCAGCCTGAATGACACCTTTTCAATTTCAGCCTCACAAGACCCTCAGCAGAGAACCCAGTCACATCATGCCTAGACTTCTAACTTACCCAACTGTGAACCAAATACCTGGGTTATTTTAAGCCACTGAGTTTGTGGTATTTTGTTACATGGAAATAGAAAACTAATGTAGAAGACATATGTTTCATATTTTTATTAGGTTAGTAAAAGCAAGAATATTGATCAAAATTTGTCAACCTCAAATAATGAGATTTTTAAAATATGATTAAGTGTAGAGTTTATTTGAACCCAAAGCTTTAGGATGGCCACATTGGAGCATAGATTTAAGGTGTCCTGAATATACACTTCAATTAACAGGAATGACAAGAAGATTTTTAAGGAAAAAAGAAGAGGCAGTTTGCAGAGAGCAAAGCAGTACAGGGCTCAGCTGGCATCTGCACGCAGAGGTAGCATTTGGACCAGTGCTAGCCAGAGGGGAATCATCTATCCCAGCAGTCAGAACTGAAGTTTTGGCAAGCCTCACCACCTTGGGCTAAAGTGCTCTAGGGTCCTAGGTAAATTTGAAAGGCAGTCTAGGACACAAGGATTACAATTTCTAGACAAGTCCTAATGCTGCACTGGGCTTAGAGCCAGTGGACCAGGGCAACATAAGCCCTAAGGAGATACCAGCCGGAGCAGCTAAGGGAATGTTTGCACCACCCCTCCCCTACCTCAGGTAGCTCAGCTTGCAGCAACGAAAGTGACTCCTTCTTTTCTGTTTGAGTAAAAGAGAATGAAAAGTAAAGAAGACTTTGTCTTCTACATTGGATACCAGCTCAGTCACAACAGGATGGGGCACTGGACAGAGTCATGAGGCACCTATTTCATGCCCTAGCTCCCAAATGACATTTCTAGACATATCCTTGGCCATAAAAGAAACTGCTGCCTTGAAGGGAAGGGCCCAGTCCTGGCAGAATCCATCACCTGCTGACTAAAGAGCCCTTGGGCCCTTAATAACCAACAGCGATACCCAGGTTGTATGCTGTGGGTCTTGGGTGAGACTCAGATGTGCTGGTCTCAAATGAGATTCAGCACATTCCAAGCTGTGGTGGCTACCATGAAAGACTTCTTCTGCTTCAGATAAGCAGAGGGAAATGTAAACAGGACTTTGCTTTGCACCTTAGATACAAACTCGGCCACAATGGGATAGAGCACAAAGCAGGCTCTTGGGGTCCCCAAGTCCAGGCCTAGGCTCTTGGGATGGCATTTATGGACCTGCCCTGGGCCAGAGTGGAGTGTACTGCCCTGAAGGGTGAGTCATAGACCTGGCAGCATTCACCAGAAGCCAAATGAAGAGTCCTTGAACTTTAAGTGAACATTGGTGGTGGTCTAGCAGAATTTCCCATGGGCTGGTGGTGCTGGTGGCCACTGGGAGAGGGTCCTTTAGCTGCAGAAAGGGGAGAGAAGAGTGGTATGGACTTTGTCTTGTGGTTTGAAGGCAGGCTTACCCACAGTAGAGTAGAACACCAGGTAAATTTCTAAGCTTTTTTACTCTAATCCCTGGCTCCCAGACATCATCTCTGGACCTGCTTGGGGCCTGGGGGGAACTCGTCACCCTGAAGGGAAGGACACAAACTTGGCTGGACTCTCCACCTGTTGATTGTAGATCCCTAAGGCCTTGAGTAAACATAGGCTGTAGCCAGGTAGTGATCACAATGGGCCTTCAGTGAGACCCAGTGCTTCAGGTCTGACCCAGCACAGTCCCAGTGGTGGTGGCTACAGGGGAGCATGTATCACCCCACCCCCAGCTCTAGGTGGATCAGCACAAAGAGAAAGACTGTTTGTTTGGGGCAAAGTAAGGGAAAAGAAGAAGAGCCTCGGCATAGTAATCCAGAGAATTCTTCCAGATCTTATCCAAGATCACCAAGGTAATACCTGTAAAAGTCTGCAAAAGCCACAACATTATTGGGCTTGGGGCCCAAGTCCCTTCAAATACCTGGAAAGCCTTCCCAAGAAAGACAGATACAAACAAGCCCAGACTGTGAAGACTACAGCAAAAACCTATCTCTATGATTCCCAGACATCACCAAACAACCACAAGCACCAAGACCATCCAGGAAAACATGACCTCACCCAACTAAATACGGCACCAAGGACCAATCCTGGAGAAACAGAGATATGTGACCTCTCAGAAAGAGATTTCAAAATAGCTGTATTCAGGAAACTCAAAAAAATTCAAGATAACACAGAGAAGGAATTCAGAATTCTATCACATACATTTAACAAAGACACTAAAATAATTTAAAAGAATAAAGCAGACGTTCTAGAGTTAAAAATGCAATTGACATATTGAAGAATGCATCAGAGTATTTAATAGCAGAATTGATCAAGCAGAAGAAAGAATTAGTGTGCTTCAGTACAGGCTATTTGAAAATACACAGAGAGACAAAAGAAAAAAGAATTAAAAAGAATGAAGAATGCCTTCAAGATCTAGAAAATAGAAATTTGCCCTCAAAATGGCAAATCTAAGAGTTATTGGCCCTAAAGAGGAGGTAGAGAAAGAGATGGGGTAGAAAGTTTATTCAAAGGGATAATAACAGAGAACATCCCAAACCTAGAGAAAGATATTAACATTCAAGTACAAGAAGGCTGTAGAACACCAATCAGATTTAACCTAAAGAAGACAACTTCAAGGCATTTGACAATCAAACTCCCAAATGTCAAGGATAAAGAAAGGATTTTAAAAGTAACAAGAGAAAAGAAACAAATAACATCCAATGGAGCTTCTATACATCTGGCACCAGACTTTTCAGTGGAAACCTTACATGCCAGGAGAGATGCATAACATACTTAAAGTGCTGAAGTAAAAAAACCTTTTTACTCTAGAACAGTATATTCAGCAAAAATATCCTTCAAGCATGAAGGAGAAATAAAGACTTTCCCAGACAATCCAAAGCTGAGGGATGTCACCAACACCAGACCTGTTCTACAAGAAATGCTGAAGGGAGTTCTTCAATCTGAAAGAAAGGGATGTTAACAAGTAATGAGAAATAATCTGGGTTGGGTGCAGTGGCTCACACCTGTAATCCCAGCACTTTGGAAGGCCAAGGCAGGAGAATTGTTTGAGCCCAGGAACTCAAGAACAGCTTGTGCAACATAGCAAGACCCCATCTCTACAAAAAATTTAAAAATTGGGCAGGTGTATGGGCACATGCCTATAGTTTTAGTTAGTTGGGAGGCTGAACCAGGAGGATCACTTGAGCCCAGAAGGGTATGGCTGCAGTGAGCCATGATCAAACCACACTCCAGCCTGGGCAACAGAGGAAGACCTTGACTTGAAAAAAAATAATAAAGGAAAAGAAAAGCAGTAATCCGAAGGTACAAAACTCACTGGTAATAGTAAGCACAGAGAAAGACATGGAATATTATAACACTGTAGTTGTGGTGTATAACCTACTCTTCTCTTAAGTACAAAGACTAAATGATGAACCAGTCAAAAATAATAATTAAAACAACTTTAAAAGGCATAGACAATACAATAAGACATAAAGATAGAGAACAAAAAGATAAAAAGCAGGGAGATGAAGGAAGTTAAAGTGTAGAGTTTTTATTATTTTCCTTTTTGTTTATTTGTTTCTTTGTTTATGCAACTGGTGTTAAGTTTCCATCAGTTTAAAATAATGGGTTATAAGATAGTATTGGCAAGTTCCATAGTAACCTCAAATCAAAAAAACTTACAATGGATACACAAAAAATAAAAAGCAAGAAATTAAACCATACCACCAGAGAAAATTACCTTCATTAAAACAAAGACAGGAAGGAAGGAAATAAGGAATAGAAGATGACAAAACAAGTAGAAAACAAATAACAAAATGGCAGGAGTAAATCCTTACTTATCAATAATAGCATTGAATGTAAATGGCTGAATGAATAAAAAATCAAGACCCAATGACCTGTTGCCTAGAAAAAACACAGGTCACCTATAAAGATACACATAGACTGAAAATAAAGAGATGTAAAGAGATATTTCATGCCAACGGAAACCAATAAAGAGGAGGAGTAGTTATATCAAACAAAATAGATTAAGACAAAAACAATAAGAGACAAACAATGCCATTATATAATGATAAAACAAACTCCCAAAGGCCCTCTATAATGATAAAGGAGTCAATTCAGCAAAAGGATATAACAAGTGTAAATATATATGCACCCAACACACGAATACCCAGATATATAAAGCAAATATTATTAGAGCTAAAGACAGATATATACTTCAATACAATAATAGTTGGAGACTACAAACCACACTTTCAGCATTGGACAGATCATCCAGACAGAAAATCAACAAAGAAACATCAGACTTAATCTGCAGTATAGAACAAATGAATCTAACAGACATTTACAGAAAATTTCATGCAACAACTGTAAACTACACTTTCCTTTTCTCATTGCATGGATCATTCTCCAGGATAGGCCATGCCATATGTTAGGTCACAAAATAAGCCATAAAATATTCAAAAAAATTGAAATAACATCAAGCATCTTCTCTGAACACAATAGAATAAAACTAGAAATAAATAACAATACGAATTTTAGAAACCATACAAACATGGAAATTAAACAATAGGCTCCTGATGACCAGAATAAATTAATAAGGAAATTGAAAAATGTCTTGAAATAAATGATTATGGAAACACAACATACCATAACCTATGGGATTCAGTAAAAGCAGAAGGAAATTTATATCTCTAAGTGCCTACATCAAAAAAGAAGAAAAACTTCAAATAAACAACCTAATGATGCATCTTAAAGAATTAGAAAAGCAAGAGCAAAGCAAACCCAAAATTAGTAGAAGAAATAATAAACATCAGAGCAGAAATAAATGAAATTGAAATGAAGAATCTACAAATGATCCATCAAAAAGTTGTGTTTTTTTTGAAAAGATAAAACTGACATACCTTTAGCCCAACTAAGAAAAAAAGAAAGAAGATTCAAATGAATAAAATCAAAGATGAAAAAGGAAACATTATAACTGATACCACAGAAATTCAAGGGATCATTAGTGGCTACTATGAGCAATTATATGACAATAAATTGGAAAATCCAGAGGAAATGGATAAATTCCCAGGAACATAAAACTTACCAAGAATGTACAAGGAAGAAATCCAAAACCTGAACAGACCAATAACAAACAATGAGATTGAAGCCATAATAAAAATTTTCCCAGTAAACAAAAGCCCAGGACCTCATAGTTTCACTGTTGAATTCCTACCAAACATTTAAAGAAGAACTAACATCAATTCTACTTAAACTATTTCAAAAAACAGAGGAGGGGGCAGTACTCAACAAATTCATTTCACAAGGCCAGCATTACCCTGATACCAAAACCAGACAAACACAGATTAAAAAAAAAAAAAAAAAAAAAAAAAAAGGTAGGGGCCAATATCTGTGATGAATATTGATGCAAAAATCCTCAACAAAACACCAGCAAAATGAATGCAACAACAGATTAAAAAATGATTAATCATGACCAAGTGAGATTTATCTCAGAGATGCAAGTATGGTGCAACATATGTGAATTAATCAATGTGATGCATCATATCAACAGGATGAAGGATAAAAACCATATGATCATTTCAGTTGGTGCTGAAAAAGCATTTGATGTAATCAACATCCCTTCTTGATAAAAACCTTCAAAAAACTGAGTATAGAAGAAACATACCTCCATATAATTAAAGCCATATACAACAGACCCAGACCCACAGCCAGTATCATACTGAATAGGAAAAACTGGAAAGCCTTCCCTCTAAGATCTGGAACAAGGAAAAGATGCCCATTTTCACCACTGTTATTCAGCACAGTACTGTAAGTTTTAGCTAGAGCAATCAGAAAAGATAAAGAAATTAGCGGCATCCAAAATGGGAAGGAAGAAGTCAAATTATCCTTGCTTGCAGATATGATCTTACATTTGGAAAAACCTAAAGACACAAAAAAAACTATAAAAACTGATAGATAAATTAAATAAACTTGTAGGATACAAAATAAACACACAAAAGACAGAAGCATTTCTGTATGCCAACAGTGAACAATCTGAAAAAGAAATAAAAGAGTAATCCAATTTACAGCACCCACAAATAAAATAAATACATAGGAATAAACTTAACCAAAGAAATGAAAGATCTCTAAAATGAAAACTATAAAACACTGGTGAAAGAAATCAAAGAGGACACCAAACAATGGAAAGACATTCCATGTACATGGATTGGAGGAATCAGTCTTGTTAAAATGTCTACAATACTCAAATCAATCTACAGATTCCATGTAACCCCTATCAAAATACCAATGACATTCTTCACAGAAATAGAAAGAACAATCCTGAAATTTAGATGGAACCACAAAAGACCCAGAATAGTCAAAGCTATCCTGAGCAAAAATAAATAAATAAATAAATAAATAAAACTGGAGGAATCACATTACCTGACTTCAAATTATACTACAGAGCTATAGTAACCAAAATAGCATGGTACTGGCATAAATGCAAACACATAGACCAATGGAACAGAATAGAGATCCCAGAAACAAATCCATACACATATAGTGAACTCATTTTTGACAAAGGTGAAGAGAATATACATTGGGGAAAAAACAGTCTCTTCAATAAATGGTGCTGGGAAAATTGGATATCCATATGTAGAAGAATGAAACTAGACCCCTACCTCTTGCCATATATAAAAATCAAATCAAAATGAATTGAAGACTTAATTCTAAGACTTCAAGCTATGAAACTACTACAAGAACACACTGGGGAAATTCTCCAGGATATTGGCCTGGGCAAACGTTTCCTGAATAATACCCCATAATCACAAGCAAGCAAAGCAAAAATGGACAAATGGGATCACATCAAGATGAAAAATCTTCTGCACAGTAAAGGAAACAATCAACAAAGTGAAGAGACAGCCCACAGAATAGGAGAAAATATTTTGCAAACTACCCATGATATGATAAGGCATCAATAATCAGAATATATAAGTAGCTCAAACAACTCTATAGGAAAAAATCTAATAATGTGATTAAAAATAAGCAAAAGCTTAACAGACATTTCTCAAAAAAAGACACAGAAATGGCAAACAGGCATATGAAAAAGTGCTCAACATCAGAGAAATGTAAATTAAAACTACAATATCATTTCATCCTGGTTAAAATGGCTTTTATTCAAAATATAGGCAATAACAAATGCTGATGAGGATGTGGAGAAAAGGGCACACTCGTACACCATTGGTGGGAATGTAAATTAATACAGCCACTATGAGGAACAGTTTGGAGTTTCCTCAAAAAACTAAAAATTGAGCTACCATGCAATCTAGCAATCCCATTGTTGGGTATATACCCAAAAGAAAGGAAATCCATGTATCCAAGAGACATCTGCACTCTCATGTTTGTTATGGCATTGTTCACAATAGCCAAGATTTGAAAGCAACCTAAGTGTCCATCAGTAGCTGAATGGATAAAGAAAATGTAGTACATATACACAATGGAGTACTATTCAGCCACAAAACAGAATGAGATCCTGTCATTTGCTACAACATGGATGGCACTGGATGTCATTTTGTTAAGTGAAATTAGCCAAGCATGGGAAGACAAACTTCACATGTTCTCACTTACTGGTGGGATATAAAAATCAAAACAATTCAATTCATGGAAACAGAGAGTAGAAGGATGCTTACTACAGGCTGTGGATGGTAGTGGGGGAGGTGGGGAGTGGGGATGGTTAAAGAGCAAAAAAGTAGTTAAAATGTTATTCCTTTTTATATAAAGTATTTATTTTATGCACATATTTACCTACAAAATTTACAGAAAATAAAACAAAGCAGAATATATAGAATACCCTCTTCAGACTTCTTACAGCAAAGCTGTATCACTTATTTGTTTTATT
This sequence comes from Piliocolobus tephrosceles, assembly GCF_002776525.5. Lineage (NCBI taxonomy): Eukaryota > Metazoa > Chordata > Mammalia > Primates > Cercopithecidae > Piliocolobus > Piliocolobus tephrosceles. The sequence goes on from NW_022318467.1 coordinate 11,438, forward strand.
GCTACAGTTCAAAGAATAACATTTTATCCATGTGGAAGCTAAGATGAACACATTTACGTGAAAGTCTTGTAACAAAGTTTTTTATCCTGTTATTGAATTTTCGGTTTTATGTTAAATGAAATTTAAAAGATTGCTCATGAAATAATTTAAACCTTTTCAAAATCTTTTAATAAACAGGTAAAAGCACCTCCAGTACTTTAAAGTATGTATAGCAATCCCAATAGTTTAATTTTAAGGGCTATTATAGTACATGTGGTTATTATGCATATACCGCATGTCATTAACACTCTCTAAACAGTGAGAATTGTAGACTCTAGTTTGTGGCACCACTCCCATGTTATTCTGGTGATGGTGCAGGATGATCAATTACACCCGTGCAACACTAACGTCACAGCCTGTCTACCACAGTGTAAAATCCAGTTATCTAAAACAATGACTATCAAAGTCCCAGACAATACATAATTTATAAGTAGACTTGTATATTCACAAGCCTTTGGGGGTATTTAAAAATTATTTTAAAATATAAAGGATATTTAGCACTCAATGAAAACAATGAACTGAAAAATATAATCACAACAGTTGCTGGAGTTCAATATCTGTTTTAACAGAAAGTGTTTAGCAAAACACCTATAATTTCTTACAACATTATGGAGAGGAGTTTTCCTCAGTCTAAGCTGAATCCAATGTTTTTCCTGCAGTATGATTAAAAGTGTAAGAATGAAAAGCACACATAATAGCCAGTTTTAAAGAGCTGTGGAGATGGCAAGCAGATGTTCCTGAAATACTGGTACAGGAGAACGAAGACCACACAACATTTTCCTCTTTGTTTACCATTGGCATTGATTTGCTATTTACAGTAGTTTGCAAAAATACATTATAAAAACTGAATGAGGTTCTATTTTTAAGTTTAACTTCATAACATATATACAAACTTCATCTGCAAAAATCTTTGAAGGATCTGAAGTACTAAAGTGACATTAATACTGAAACAGGTAATAAAAGGTACCAAAGCACCGATAATGTGAGTCATCATCATCAAGATAATCTGGGTAAATATTGCATACATCTTGTCAGTTGTTGCTATGACCTTTACATATCCAACCGCAAAAGGAATGCTTTATGGCTTTTTGCTGTATCACTTATTCAAATAAAGGTTGTTTTACATCCAATAACAATTAGTGAAGATTGGTGTTGAACATGAGGCTGCAAAGGACATGAACTTCTCAACATCACTAATCACTAGGGAAATGCAAATGAAAAAGATAATGAGATACCATCTTATACCAGTCAGAATAGCTACAACTAAAAAATCAAAAAATAACATGCTGGCAAGGTTGTGGAGAAAAGGGAACACTCATACACTGCTGATGGGAATGTAAATTAGTTCAGCCATTGTGGAAAGCAGTTTGGAGATTCCTCAAAGAACTTAAAAAACACTACCATTCGATCCAGCAATCCCATTACTGGGTATATACCCAAAGGAATATAAATCATTCTACTATAAAGACGCATGTACGTATATGTTTATCATAGCACTGTTCACAATAGCAAAGATATGGAATCAACCTAGGTGCTCATTAGAGGTGACTGGATAAAAAAAAATGTGAGACATATACACTATGGAATACTATGCAGCCATATAAAAAGAAGTTCATGTCCTTTGCAGCAACATGGATAGAGCTAGAGGCCATTATCCTAAGCAAATTAACGCAGGAACAGAAAACCAAATAATGCACGCTCTCACTCATAAGTGGGAGCTAAACAATGAGTATACATGGACACTAAGGAAACAATAGACACCAGGGCCTACTTGAGGGTGGGGTGTGAAAGGAGGGAGAGGATTTAAAAACTACCTATCAGGTACTAAACTCATTACCTGAGTGATGATATAATCTGTACACCAAACCCTCATAACATGCAATTTACCCAAGTAACGAATGTGTACATGTACCCCTTGAACATAAAATAAAAGTTGGAAAGAAAAATAATTACTCCTCAGAGGATGGCAAGAATAGAATTTGTAAAACCTGTCATACAGTTCATAACAAGGTATGCTTAGCAGAATCATCTGTGCATGTTTTTGAAAATACAGTACTTGAGTCCCTAGCAACAAAGATTCTGACACAGCAGGTCTAGGATGACATTTGTGTTTTAAAAACTGTCTAAGGCAAGACACTCAAAGTAAATAAAATTCTTGGAGCTCCTACAAGAAGGTTTTTCTAATCTGAGTGAAATAAAAAAGAAAAAAGATTACTGTTTCTTTCTACTCCAAATTCCCCTCCTCTTCTTGGTGATGAGATGGATGCCAATATGTTGGAGAGCAAGCTAAGAGGGAAGTTGATTTGGAATTACATTTAGTTTGATTTTAGTTGGATAATTTACTCATTTGTGTCTTAATCTCATGTATAATTAAGCAATTACCAGTAAGATTTCTCAAGGTAGCAAGTGGAAGCTCTAAGATTCAAACTAGGGTTGTCAGACTCTAATTATAATAAGTCTAACACTATACTCAATTGTCTTTCATATGCTTAGTAAACCACTGAAAAATCTTAGACCTCACTTTAAAAGCATGGTGGTCTGTCATCGACCTCCTGGCAGCATTTGATACTATTTCCTCCTACCTGATGTTTTATTAGTCTTAGTTCCCACTGCTGCCCAATAAGTAAGCAATATATGATTAATCAAAAATTGACTATTGGTCTTTTTTTTTACACCAACCATGCCTGTGGCTTTGCCCAATCACATCTAAATTAGTTCATATTAATTTCTTGAATGAATTGGCATGAAATACTGACACTCACTAAAATACCATAAAACACAAAATATACTACAATGAGGACATTAACATTACACGGATTTGTGTATGCCATTGAGTATACATACTTAAGATTAGTATCTGCACAAGAAAACTTGAAATGTTCTGAAATCTTAAAACCCATATAAGAAAGAAACTTGACAGAGGTTGACAGCAGTTTCCTCAAATTTGACAAAACTAAAAATTTACCAGTTGCCAATGATAAGTAAATAAGTAAATAAGTGAAGCTGAAACTTTTATCAATCATAATTTTAAAACTGCTTGACTATGCCAAAGGAAAGATTGGAGTATCTTTTTTTTCTAGAAAATATGTTACCACAAAAATGTCATAGAAGAAAAGATCAAAGAATTTGTAGCCAAAAATTGTAGCAAAAAAAATCACTGTAGAGGTATGCCAGGCAGTTAATTAAGACAATGTTATTTTTCTGGAAATTTAAAAAAAAATATGTCAGCTGTTCAATTTTGTAATTTGTTGTGATTTCTCATAATAAGTAAATGTTAACTTTTGTACATAGTTGCTCGAAATGTTCATACTTTTTAATATTCTTTTTCTTAGAGTCCTCCAAATTATAAATTTCAGTACCCACAACCCAGATCTGTCCCTGAGGTCATAAAAAGTAGGAGCTTTTGAGTTGCAATTGGAAAGGGTTAATAGGGATGTGGATGTGGTTGAGAACTGGGAAATATAGCAATTGTGGAAGTTGAATTAATATAATTTGTAAAGACTACAACATTATGACCAGCTACTGAAATCTGAAAATCCAAGGTGTCCTCGGTACTATGGGATTATGTGACCTCAATGTCTGACTTCATGGAAAAGCCTCACACAACATAGGGGCCCCTCATAAGGGGAGCCTCCAGCTGCTCTGTACATTTCAAACATCCAAAATAGTGGCGCCTGGAGTATCTATATTTGTATTATCATTGAGCAGCAAAAACAGTTGGCTGGGTTATTCACCCACATGCATACTTGAATCTACCTCCGGCTTCCCATCTGAAAATAAATAGCTTTTTTCTATTTTCTAGTGACAAACAGGATGTAGGCTGTTAGTAATAATAGTAAAGATAATAACTATAAGGAACAGAACATACAAATATTGAAAAGAATTTGTGAAACCTCTCTCACTCTCACTCCCAGTTTCGTTTCCTGAGCCCCATGTCAGAGTCTGGACAGAACTGCCAGGGAACTGCTAGACGTCAGGATCTTGGGGGAGGGGAGGTGGAGAATTCAGAGAGAAAAAAAGAAGACAGGATCGATGAACTCTAAAAGGCTGATCCTCCCTGATAATCTGAGAAAGGCGAATAAATACTCCAGGAAGATGATACCCTTTCAGATTGTCAGGTTGGGCTGGGGATGGGCAACCCGGCTTCTGCTGAAGTGCTGTTGGGAGGGTTAATTAGGGATCCGAGCTCACTGTTAACACACGGGCCTCACTGGACAAAGGGCTGACGTGAATTGAAGTCAGTATGTAGTCTGAGTTCTCTTTCCATCCTGAGCACCATCTCCCTATTGCCTTAGAGGCAGGCGGGAGCGCTTCTTGCTGCTAAACAGAAAAGGAGGAGACTACTGTTGGCCGCGGATCTGAAAAGGTTTGAATGATTACAGGCTATCTGAAGGCGAAGGAGATCATAACGCGTCCAAGACTGCATTGACTATACCCCTTTCCGGCCCCTACGCCGATTTATTTTAGGGGGAAAAAAATGGTGGGCTTGGGGGAGGGATCTGGGATGGGAATGGCGGTCAGGTTTGTGTACCAGGCCCCTATTGTATTGAAAGCAAGTTGGCTTTTCGCTCAGGGAAAGGGGAGGAGAAAAATGTCCTGGCTCTCCACAAGTCGGTGTGAGGGGAGGAATCACCTGCAAACCTCTGGAATGGAAAACGGACACCGCAGCGGGTCTTGTACTGCAGTTCCCACAGCCACGCCCCCTGCCCATTTTAATTCAGAAAATGGTGGGCAGTGGGGACTGCTGGGGAGATGAGCAGAAACCCTGTGTGGATGTTAGCTTCCTATTACAGAGGATGTGGGAGTTTTGAGCGAAAGATGGAAAAAAAGGTAAGCACCCCATCCCTGAAGGTGGGCGTGAGAGTGGTGGGTGGGGGCGGGCGCCTTTCCGAAACTGCATTCCCTACACTCCGCCCTGCCTCCTCATTCCCTTTTGGGGGAAAAAAAAAATCTCAGCGGCTTAACCCTGCAAAGGTTTATTTCTAGCTCACAATAAATGCCCAACATGTGTTGGTGAAAGTGTGGGGTGAAAGGGCCCTGGTCCCCAGGCTCAGGACCTCAGGCTGACAGAAGCTCTACAGCCTGGAACATCACGGATCACTATGGCAGGGGTAGAGAGTAATGGAAAACTCTCATCCCACTATAGGTTAGTCTAGAAGTAACCTGTTACTGCGGTTGACAGCTGATTAGCCAAAACTGTCATATGGTCTCACCTCACAGCAAGGGGATAGAGGGGACAGGGGACTAGAAAGTATAGTTTTCTGTGTAGGGTGGGTGTAAAGTGAGAAAAAGAAACTATAATAAAATATTCATAAGAATTCAAGGGGAAAACGCCTTTCTAAAATAGTAAAACAAAACAAAAAATTAAAAGTTCTAAAGAAAAAGTAGCAAGTGTAATATAAGAAAATTAAGCTTCTATGGAGCAAAGCAAGAATGAACATGACCTTTGCTTTTGGTTTTCTCTGTGATGCCATTTTGGGAGCTCTTCATGTCTCCAGACCATTCTTCAAGGACAATGGCAGCCTGATGGGTAATAGTCTAACTGGAATTCTGGCTGGAGTGAGATCAGGTTCCAGGCTCACTGGAATTAGTTTTATAAGAAAGGATAAATCCATCCCCCTAACACTAAGAGTGGTGGTGCTTAGGCAGGAGGTGGAAGGGCTCACTCAGGCCACATTCCCCTCTGGGGTGGGTCTGACTTTTGTTTCTCTGCTCCAGCCTACAGCAGGCACAGG
>NW_022318468.1:0-2061 GCF_002776525.5 Piliocolobus tephrosceles
ATGAGGTCCCTTCCAGCTCTAGGAAGCTATGATTCCATCCTGCCCACGATGCTGAGGAGGGAGGAACACCATTTGGCCTGAGTGGGGACCACCTGCAGACTGTGGCTGCTGCTGCATTTCCCGGAATCCAGACAAGCTCAGAGCACAGAACTCATTCTATTTTGGCCTTCCCTGCTGTGCTCTAACACAGTCATAGCTTACTCTTCACTTCAGGTAGTCTTTAAAGGGCCAATAACAACCTCAGTCTGAGGTGTGGGTGACAGAGGTTGGAACAGAGGAGATGAGACAGTCCTGGATATTTGGTTCAACAAGCATATATTGAATGCGTGTTCTGTCCTTTGTCCTGTATATGCTGATGAGTAAGCCACAAATGTCCTTGAGCAGTTCATTAACTTATAAAGAATATACGTGCTTAAACATAGTTTTAGTACATAATAATGAAGTCTAAGTCACCGGATACTTCAGGAAAGAACACCTAACTCATCTGAGAGTAAGTGGTACTTTAGTTGAGTTTTAATGATTTAATAGAATTTTGCTGAACAGAGAATGGAAGGGCAGTCTAGACTGAAGTAGCAGCATTAGCAAAGGCATGGAGGCCTAGCCTCAAAGGCTTTACTAGACCAGACCAGTCAAAGTCTCACAAGAATTCAGATGACAAATGTCCATTACAGAAGCCAGTTTGGCAGTGCCCCCTAAATGCACCTTATGACCCAACAATTCCACTTCTAGTCACCAATCCTAAGAAATGCACAGATATACAAGGAGGCATGAACAAGAAAGGCCATTGCAGCGTGTTTGTAATAGTAAAGCACTGGAAACATAAATCTCTATAATTAGGGAATACATTGCAGTATGTTCAGAGTCTGCAATGGGTGCAGCAGCTACATATGAACTAGATCTATAGGTAATAATATGGATAGATTTCCAGGATATACTATTGAATGAAAAAAAGAACATTTTGCTGAATGAAACGTAGGATAGGATGCCATTTATGTAATGTCATTTCAAGCCTATGAATATATATGTATTTATATTTATATATGTGTAAGTATATTATATATGTATACATGGCATCTATTAATTTTTTTATAACATATAAGTGTATATATATACATATATATATAGTTTCTTATGTGAGTTACTGCTCCATGTACTTTGCCCATTTTCTATTGGGTGAGCAGTTTTTTACTTTTAAAAGATATTATGTCTAAATCTATATGTTTAAATATTTCATTACAGTTTCTCATGTGCCATTTAACATTCTTTGAGATACATTTTTTACTTTAAATATTTTTAAAGAGATAATGCTTTATTAATTTTTCTGATTGTAGAAGCATGCTTGTAGCATAAAAATTCAAACCCTGTAACAGTGGGGCATGAGAGTATCAGAGTGTTCACAAATTTTCTGACATCTAAAAGACGAATGCCACTAGACTCGGCAATGAGAAAGAAAGTGTAAAATTTTAGGAGCAAACAAAGCATAATGGTCTGACTTAAGAGTCAGACAAATTTGAATTCGAATACAGGTTCCTCCACTGACTGGCTGTGTGACCCTGTGTAAGCCACCTTAACTTTTCAAGGCTTCAGTTTTCTCATCTATAATAAGCAATACCTTCCTAAAAGTGTTAAAAGGATTAAAGGAAACTGCAAGTATGAAGTGTCTGTCCCAAAGCAGGTGCTTGACCATTTTAAATTTCTTTCCTCAACTCCAAACAAAGCCAGTGATCTTTCCCTCGCCTTATGCTTTTTGGGGAGCCCGTCCATACATGTGGCCCTCAGACATAGGTCTCTGAGACCAAAGAGCACAATTTTATTTTCATCACTGACATCACCATCAAGGAGTGTGGTTGATGGAATGCTCATACAGATGAATGTCATGGCACATATGTAAATAAAAGTAAGAGAATAAAGAAAATAGGCCAGGCGCGGTGGCTCACGCCTGTAATCCCAGCACTTTGGGAGGCTGAGGTGGGTGGATCACGAGGTCAGGAGATCAAGACCATCCTGTGTAACACAGTGAAACCCCATCTCTACTAAAAATACAAAAAAAAAAAAAAAAAA
>NW_022318468.1:2161-5198 GCF_002776525.5 Piliocolobus tephrosceles
TGAAACCCCATCTCTACTAAAAATACAAAAAAAAAAAAAAAAAGACACATGGTGGCAGGCACCTGTAGTCCCAGCTACTCGGGAGGCTGAGGCAGGAGAATCGCTTGCACCCAGGAGGTGGAGGTCGCAGTGAGCCGAAATCGTGCCACTGCACTCCAGCCTGGGTGACAGAGTGAAAAAAAAAAGAAAAAGAAAATATATGCTCTGTAAGATATAATTACATATGTAAAAATGAATACATAAAGGCATTTAAATGTATTTTACATATAATATAATATACATGTATACTTTATAACAAAGTAAATGGATCGAATACAAAAAAGGAGATATACACACAATGTAAGTACATGCTCCTCGATATTAATAATTATCTTCTCTGGGTAGAGGAAGTATAGGCATCTTCTTCTTACACTTTTCTGCATTTCCGTATATTTTCTAGTAGAAACATATAACTTCTACAATCAGACAAAAAGTGAAAATAGTATAAGACAATTCAGTTTAAACACATACATGCACACACATACATGCACACGCTTATCTTGACTTGAGACAAGGAAAAACCACCTAACTATATGTTGCTTCTTGGGCCACCTCAATCCCCAAGAAGAGCCTGATACTTGTGTGGGTCCAGTGTGAGTTGGGGTTGAGACATTCCCTTCCCAAATATCAAGCCTCTCCACCAGCTCTCCTCTGAGTTTCTCTCCTTCCTGCTCTCCTTTGTTAGCCATGTTCGACCCACAATTCTGACTGTGGTCACCGGGTGGCACTTACTTCTATTTGTAAACATTCTCCTGAAACAGGTATTGTCTTGGTAAAAAGAAAGTTTAGAGAAAAAGTTTATTTTTTTTACACACAAGATATGAACCAGTGTGTTCAGTAGAATCCCACTTCTGTTTGAAAAATACATATTCATGGAAAAGGATAGAAGAGCATAGAGTTGCATTCTTCATTCATTCATTTAATTCAACAAATACTCCTGGGTCACTTGCTATGTTCCTTGTATCATAAGCCAAAATTGATATTTCCATTCTAATCTCGTTTCCAAACTTCAAACACAAATCTAACTGCCTGCTAGACATTTCTACCTGGAGTGAGATAAAAATGCGAAAACTCACCCAAATCCACAAACCAACAAGAATACCATACTCAGTAAGTCTAAATCAATGATTCTCTCAGCCCTAAAAAGCTACCATCTAAATTGGTGGTCGTGTGGTGGAGTGGGAAGAACACAGAATTTGACGCAAACAAATCTTGAGCTAGAAGACAGGATCTGCCTCCTATTTATCTGTAAAATACTATCCCTCATTTGTAAAATAATTATTTGTTTAGATTAGTATTTCCCAATGGGGGAAGGAGTTGTCTCTGGTCCTTTTCTAGGGACCCTGAGCCTGATCCTTTCTATGCTGCTTCACCACTCTGGGGAGTTCCCAGTCATATGCATTGTTTCCTAAGAGCAGGGGGACCCTGGTTAATAGAGGACTCTCTCTCCATGATCCTGGACCCTCAATGCTTTCTGCTCTGGAGTTGGCCAGGCAAGTTGCTGCTTGGACATGTGATAGAGATACCAGCCCTCTGTGTGGGCAGGAAGGTGGCGAGAGGCTGTCTTAGTCCATTTTCTGCTGTTATAACAGAATACCTGAGACTGGATTGTTTTCTTTTTTTTTCTTTCTTTCTTTTTTTTTTTTTGAGACAGGGTCTCTATTGCTCAGGCTGGAGTGCAGTGGCACCATCATGGTTCACTGCAGCCTCGACTTCCTGGGCTCAAGCAATCCTCCCACTTCAGCCTCCCAAGTGACTGGGACTATAGGCACACACCACCATGCCCAGCTATTTTTTTTTCTGCTTTTTGTAGAGACGGCATCTTACTATGTTGCCTAGGCTGGTATTGAAATCCTGGGCTCAAGCGATCCTCCTGCCTTGGCCTCCTAAAGTGTTGGGATTATAGGCATGAGCAACCGTGACCAGCTCTAGGATAATTGATAAAGAATAGAAACTTATTATCTTACAGTTTTGGAGGCTGGGAAGTCCAAGATCAAGACACTGGCATCTGGGATGGGCCTTCCTATTGCATTCTTACATGCAGGGAGGCAGAGGGCAAGAAAGAGGAACTCTGTGTTTTCATGTGGCAGAAGAATGGGAGAGAACCCATTCCTGCAAGCCCTTTTTATGATGGCATTAATCCATTCATGAGGGTACAGCCCTCATGACCTAAAAACCTCCCATTAAGCCCCATATCCCACATCCCTGTTTCACTGAGGATTAAGTTTCCAGCATATGAATTGTGGGAAACACATTCAAATCATAGCAGAGGCCCAGGGGCTCTGGATGCTGCTGACCCTCCACCACCAATGCCTTAAAAAGCATCTTCACACCAATTCACAGCTTGACTGTCCTGGCTCCCAAGTCGTGAGCTGGGCCTGCAGTGCATGGAGGTTTTCAGATAGGAGGTGACACCCCTTTTCTCCTGACTTGTAGGATCACATGTCTTTGCAAATTCCCTTTGTCTGGGGTCTCCAGTACTTCAGGGTCTGTACTGACTCAGACATCAGATGCACTGCACCAGGCAGACACAGAGCTAAAGTCTTTGCAGAACCAACCAAACAGGCCAGTGCACATCAAGGCCCTTCTGGGAGCCTGAGCAAGGTGGGTGGGAGAGGGATGGTGAGGTTTTGTGTGCTGTCTAACCCCATTTTTGCCCCAGTCTTCTTGGGGCTACTTCACTGGACTCTGAGAGAAGGGTCAGCCCCTTCTGCTTCAACCCCAAGTTACCTGGTCAGATCTGTTCAGACATCTGTTTGCTCAAAGACTATCCCAATGAATGTTTCCTGCCAGGATGCTTTGGGGCTTTATCTCCTCCCCTGCAAAATGTTCCCCAAAAGAGAAAGGGAAAGGGAGGGAGAGGCAAAGTGCTCTGACCTGCAATGGGGCAGTTAGTTCTCCTCCTCCAGGTATGCCTGTGCAGGGCAGCTTGACCATTAGCCTAAGAGGGCCCTGTGCCTGCTGTAGGCTGGAGCAGAGAAACAAAAGTCAGACCCAC
>NW_022318469.1:0-3037 GCF_002776525.5 Piliocolobus tephrosceles
GTGGGTCTGACTTTTGTTTCTCTGCTCCAGCCTACAGCAGGCACAGGGCCCTCTTAGGCTAATGGTCAAGCTGCCCTGCACAGGCATACCTGGAGGAGGAGAACTAACTGCCCCATTGCAGGTCAGAGCACTTTGCCTCTCCCTCCCTTTCCCTTTCTCTTTTGGGGAACATTTTGCAGGGGAGGAGATAAAGCCCCAAAGCATCCTGGCAGGAAACATTCATTGGGATAGTCTTTGAGCAAACAGATGTCTGAACAGATCTGACCAGGTAACTTGGGGTTGAAGCAGAAGGGGCTGACCCTTCTCTCAGAGTCCAGTGAAGTAGCCCCAAGAAGACTGGGGCAAAAATGGGGTTAGACAGCACACAAAACCTCACCATCCCTCTCCCACCCACCTTGCTCAGGCTCCCAGAAGGGCCTTGATGTGCACTGGCCTGTTTGGTTGGTTCTGCAAAGACTTTAGCTCTGTGTCTGCCTGGTGCAGTGCATCTGATGTCTGAGTCAGTACAGACCCTGAAGTACTGGAGACCCCAGACAAAGGGAATTTGCAAAGACATGTGATCCTACAAGTCAGGAGAAAAGGGGTGTCACCTCCTATCTGAAAACCTCCATGCACTGCAGGCCCAGCTCACGACTTGGGAGCCAGGACAGTCAAGCTGTGAATTGGTGTGAAGATGCTTTTTAAGGCATTGGTGGTGGAGGGTCAGCAGCATCCAGAGCCCCTGGGCCTCTGCTATGATTTGAATGTGTTTCCCACAATTCATATGCTGGAAACTTAATCCTCAGTGAAACAGGGATGTGGGATATGGGGCTTAATGGGAGGTTTTTAGGTCATGAGGGCTGTACCCTCATGAATGGATTAATGCCATCATAAAAAGGGCTTGCAGGAATGGGTTCTCTCCCATTCTTCTGCCACATGAAAACACAGAGTTCCTCTTTCTTGCCCTCTGCCTCCCTGCATGTAAGAATGCAATAGGAAGGCCCATCCCAGATGCCAGTGTCTTGATCTTGGACTTCCCAGCCTCCAAAACTGTAAGATAATAAGTTTCTATTCTTTATCAATTATCCTAGAGCTGGTCACGGTTGCTCATGCCTATAATCCCAACACTTTAGGAGGCCAAGGCAGGAGGATCGCTTGAGCCCAGGATTTCAATACCAGCCTAGGCAACATAGTAAGATGCCGTCTCTACAAAAAGCAGAAAAAAAAATAGCTGGGCATGGTGGTGTGTGCCTATAGTCCCAGTCACTTGGGAGGCTGAAGTGGGAGGATTGCTTGAGCCCAGGAAGTCGAGGCTGCAGTGAACCATGATGGTGCCACTGCACTCCAGCCTGAGCAATAGAGACCCTGTCTCAAAAAAAAAAAAAGAAAGAAAGAAAAAAAAAGAAAACAATCCAGTCTCAGGTATTCTGTTATAACAGCAGAAAATGGACTAAGACAGCCTCTCGCCACCTTCCTGCCCACACAGAGGGCTGGTATCTCTATCACATGTCCAAGCAGCAACTTGCCTGGCCAACTCCAGAGCAGAAAGCATTGAGGGTCCAGGATCATGGAGAGAGAGTCCTCTATTAACCAGGGTCCCCCTGCTCTTAGGAAACAATGCATATGACTGGGAACTCCCCAGAGTGGTGAAGCAGCATAGAAAGGATCAGGCTCAGGGTCCCTAGAAAAGGACCAGAGACAACTCCTTCCCCCATTGGGAAATACTAATCTAAACAAATAATTATTTTACAAATGAGGGATAGTATTTTACAGATAAATAGGAGGCAGATCCTGTCTTCTAGCTCAAGATTTGTTTGCGTCAAATTCTGTGTTCTTCCCACTCCACCACACGACCACCAATTTAGATGGTAGCTTTTTAGGGCTGAGAGAATCATTGATTTAGACTTACTGAGTATGGTATTCTTGTTGGTTTGTGGATTTGGGTGAGTTTTCGCATTTTTATCTCACTCCAGGTAGAAATGTCTAGCAGGCAGTTAGATTTGTGTTTGAAGTTTGGAAACGAGATTAGAATGGAAATATCAATTTTGGCTTATGATACAAGGAACATAGCAAGTGACCCAGGAGTATTTGTTGAATTAAATGAATGAATGAAGAATGCAACTCTATGCTCTTCTATCCTTTTCCATGAATATGTATTTTTCAAACAGAAGTGGGATTCTACTGAACACACTGGTTCATATCTTGTGTGTAAAAAAAATAAACTTTTTCTCTAAACTTTCTTTTTACCAAGACAATACCTGTTTCAGGAGAATGTTTACAAATAGAAGTAAGTGCCACCCGGTGACCACAGTCAGAATTGTGGGTCGAACATGGCTAACAAAGGAGAGCAGGAAGGAGAGAAACTCAGAGGAGAGCTGGTGGAGAGGCTTGATATTTGGGAAGGGAATGTCTCAACCCCAACTCACACTGGACCCACACAAGTATCAGGCTCTTCTTGGGGATTGAGGTGGCCCAAGAAGCAACATATAGTTAGGTGGTTTTTCCTTGTCTCAAGTCAAGATAAGCGTGTGCATGTATGTGTGTGCATGTATGTGTTTAAACTGAATTGTCTTATACTATTTTCACTTTTTGTCTGATTGTAGAAGTTATATGTTTCTACTAGAAAATATACGGAAATGCAGAAAAGTGTAAGAAGAAGATGCCTATACTTCCTCTACCCAGAGAAGATAATTATTAATATCGAGGAGCATGTACTTACATTGTGTGTATATCTCCTTTTTTGTATTCGATCCATTTACTTTGTTATAAAGTATACATGTATATTATATTATATGTAAAATACATTTAAATGCCTTTATGTATTCATTTTTACATATGTAATTATATCTTACAGAGCATATATTTTCTTTTTCTTTTTTTTTTCACTCTGTCACCCAGGCTGGAGTGCAGTGGCACGATTTCGGCTCACTGCGACCTCCACCTCCTGGGTGCAAGCGATTCTCCTGCCTCAGCCTCCCGAGTAGCTGGGACTACAGGTGCCTGCCACCATGTGTCTTTTTTTTTTTTTTTTTGTATTTTTAGTAGAGATGGGGTTTCA
>NW_022318469.1:3137-5198 GCF_002776525.5 Piliocolobus tephrosceles
TTTTTTTTTTTTTTTTTTGTATTTTTAGTAGAGATGGGGTTTCACTGTGTTACACAGGATGGTCTTGATCTCCTGACCTCGTGATCCACCCACCTCAGCCTCCCAAAGTGCTGGGATTACAGGCGTGAGCCACCGCGCCTGGCCTATTTTCTTTATTCTCTTACTTTTATTTACATATGTGCCATGACATTCATCTGTATGAGCATTCCATCAACCACACTCCTTGATGGTGATGTCAGTGATGAAAATAAAATTGTGCTCTTTGGTCTCAGAGACCTATGTCTGAGGGCCACATGTATGGACGGGCTCCCCAAAAAGCATAAGGCGAGGGAAAGATCACTGGCTTTGTTTGGAGTTGAGGAAAGAAATTTAAAATGGTCAAGCACCTGCTTTGGGACAGACACTTCATACTTGCAGTTTCCTTTAATCCTTTTAACACTTTTAGGAAGGTATTGCTTATTATAGATGAGAAAACTGAAGCCTTGAAAAGTTAAGGTGGCTTACACAGGGTCACACAGCCAGTCAGTGGAGGAACCTGTATTCGAATTCAAATTTGTCTGACTCTTAAGTCAGACCATTATGCTTTGTTTGCTCCTAAAATTTTACACTTTCTTTCTCATTGCCGAGTCTAGTGGCATTCGTCTTTTAGATGTCAGAAAATTTGTGAACACTCTGATACTCTCATGCCCCACTGTTACAGGGTTTGAATTTTTATGCTACAAGCATGCTTCTACAATCAGAAAAATTAATAAAGCATTATCTCTTTAAAAATATTTAAAGTAAAAAATGTATCTCAAAGAATGTTAAATGGCACATGAGAAACTGTAATGAAATATTTAAACATATAGATTTAGACATAATATCTTTTAAAAGTAAAAAACTGCTCACCCAATAGAAAATGGGCAAAGTACATGGAGCAGTAACTCACATAAGAAACTATATATATATGTATATATATACACTTATATGTTATAAAAAAATTAATAGATGCCATGTATACATATATAATATACTTACACATATATAAATATAAATACATATATATTCATAGGCTTGAAATGACATTACATAAATGGCATCCTATCCTACGTTTCATTCAGCAAAATGTTCTTTTTTTCATTCAATAGTATATCCTGGAAATCTATCCATATTATTACCTATAGATCTAGTTCATATGTAGCTGCTGCACCCATTGCAGACTCTGAACATACTGCAATGTATTCCCTAATTATAGAGATTTATGTTTCCAGTGCTTTACTATTACAAACACGCTGCAATGGCCTTTCTTGTTCATGCCTCCTTGTATATCTGTGCATTTCTTAGGATTGGTGACTAGAAGTGGAATTGTTGGGTCATAAGGTGCATTTAGGGGGCACTGCCAAACTGGCTTCTGTAATGGACATTTGTCATCTGAATTCTTGTGAGACTTTGACTGGTCTGGTCTAGTAAAGCCTTTGAGGCTAGGCCTCCATGCCTTTGCTAATGCTGCTACTTCAGTCTAGACTGCCCTTCCATTCTCTGTTCAGCAAAATTCTATTAAATCATTAAAACTCAACTAAAGTACCACTTACTCTCAGATGAGTTAGGTGTTCTTTCCTGAAGTATCCGGTGACTTAGACTTCATTATTATGTACTAAAACTATGTTTAAGCACGTATATTCTTTATAAGTTAATGAACTGCTCAAGGACATTTGTGGCTTACTCATCAGCATATACAGGACAAAGGACAGAACACGCATTCAATATATGCTTGTTGAACCAAATATCCAGGACTGTCTCATCTCCTCTGTTCCAACCTCTGTCACCCACACCTCAGACTGAGGTTGTTATTGGCCCTTTAAAGACTACCTGAAGTGAAGAGTAAGCTATGACTGTGTTAGAGCACAGCAGGGAAGGCCAAAATAGAATGAGTTCTGTGCTCTGAGCTTGTCTGGATTCCGGGAAATGCAGCAGCAGCCACAGTCTGCAGGTGGTCCCCACTCAGGCCAAATGGTGTTCCTCCCTCCTCAGCATCGTGGGCAGGATGGAATCATAGCTTCCTAGAGCTGGAAGGGACCTCAT
>NW_022318470.1:0-6585 GCF_002776525.5 Piliocolobus tephrosceles
ACCAATTATTAGCTGCTGTAGTAAACTGTTGCTTTTTCATTTCTAAGGTTAGTTTATGTAGACGTTGGACTCTCTCCTCAACTAATCCTGACTCATTTATATAGAAACAGCATTCTTCTTTGAGGAACATACAGGTACCTCCTTTCTCTGCTGTGAGTAAGTCTAAGGCCCTGCGGTTTTGGAGGGTGACCTGGGCTAGGGAGGTGAGCTGCCGCTGAACGGAGGCTAAGGAATAGGCGGAGTCCTCCATAGCAACAGAGAATTGTTGGAACAGCTTGTCGTTTTCTATTATGGAGCGCTGTAAGGCTCCCCCTGCCAACCCTGCTGCGACTATGGATGTGGTTAAGGATATTCCGGCGATTAGGGGCAGAAATACTGCCCGATTATGCCGCGCAGTCTTGGTCGAGGCAGTCCCTGCCCAGCCTATGAACTCAGCCGGGGTCAGTAAGGTCAGCCGAGGGACTAGGGTAACAGGGATACACAATTGTCCATCGGAAATGCTTTTGGACAGAGTTTTTAACAGAGTCATATTACACCAGAAGAATACACCAGGGGGAGCATATAGGGGGCTGCTAGGGTATGCAGCCGATTGGTTGCAGAGGCTGTTGCTATGTGCCGAATAGCAGTAGGGATATTTTTCTTGGTATGGGTCACCATACAGGGAGGGAAATCGGAGTACTGCACCCGGAGGGGGGGCAGTCTGCACTAGCTAGCAGTTTACCCGCCTGGGGGGTTTCCCCGGGGTGAGTTTTGTTTTCATAGAGCCAAAACCTCCAGACATAGGGATCAGACGGCACAGCAGTGAGGAGAGTTAGATGCATAAGATATAAGAACATTGGTAAGCTGGACATGGTTACGGCTGTGGGGATGACGGCTCAGGGTTAGCTTTAAGGGATTGTTCTTAGCTTTATCCACAGTCCACGTGGTTGGTGTCTCCGTCGCTGCCGTGATCGGCCCGAGAAGATCGGAGGTCGGGTCCACTGGTTTGACGTGTGTGTAGTGGATCCACGAAGCGATGCCTTCTACTTTGAGAGCGGTGGGAGTAGTCAGGAGTATTTGCAGTGGTCCTTTCCACCTGGGCTGGAGGGTCTCTTGTCGGTGGCACTTGACTGAGACCCAATCTCCTGGCTGGAACGAATGAGGTGTTGGTGGAGGTCCCGTTTCGTACAGCTCTCGTAGCTTGGGCCAAATTTCCTGATGAATTCTCTGTAAGGCTTGTAGGGAGAACAAGAGCTCAGAGACATTTTCGGTTTCAGGTTTGAGTAGGTCATCTTTTAGACTGGGAACCAGGGGTGGGGGTCTGCCATACATGATTTCATATGGGGTGAGGCCCAGTCTGTAAGGGGTATTCCGGGCCTGGAACAGAGCGTAGAGGAGAAGTACTACCCAATTAGCGCCAGTCTCCACGGTCAATTTAGTTAAGGTCTCCTTTAGGGTCCGATTCATCCTTTCTACCTGTCCTGAGCTTTGGGGCCTATAAGCACAATATAATTTCCAATTTGCCCCAAGAATGGAAGCCAAATCCTGACTTACCTTAGCAACGAAGGCTGGTCCATTGTCTGACCCTATCTGGATGGGAAAGCCATACCTGGGGAGGATTTCTTCCAAAATTTTCTTTGCTACAACCTGAGCAGTTTCTGTCTTAGTTGGGAACACTTCTGTCCATCCTGAAAAAGTATCTACAAAGACAAGTCAGTACTGATACCCATATTTCCCGGGTTTTACCTCTGTGAAATCTATCTCCCAATAGACGCCAGGCCTAGTTCCTCTAAACCTGGTCCCCGCAGTGGCTTGGGTTCGGGGGTAAGCGTTGTTCAGTTGGCAAACTTTGCAATTTGTTGTAACATTGCTGGCCAGTTCAGCTATGCGCCTGATCCTGAACTTGGCGTGCCTGATTAAGTCTATCATTCGCCGGGCACCCAGGTGGGTTGTCCGGTGGATGTGTTCCAATACCTGCCATCCTAATTTTTCTGGTAGGATGGTTTGGTCATTGATATCAGTCCACCACCCATTCTGAACCTGCTTTAGGGGAAGCGTGTCCATCCACTTGCGGTCCTGTTTGGAGTAATCGGGAAAACATGGCAAGTCTTGCGGGCCTGGATCAGAGAGCTGGAGCGCAAGGAGCTGACTGGGAGCCTTTGCTATGCTCCGGCGGTTTGGTCGGCTAAGAAGTTGCCTCGAGCAATTGGCGTAGTTGGTTTCTGATGCCCAGGGCAATGTACGATAGCCAATTTCTTTGGTTTCCACAAAGCAGTTAATAGAGCTAGGATCTCTTGCTTATTTTTTCTTTCTTTGCCTTCAGCTGTTAATAGTCCCCTCTCCCTGTAGATGGCCCCATGTATGTGCGCAGTGGCGAAAGCATAGCGGCTATCCGTGTATACTGTTAGTTTTTTCTCTGCCCCTAGGGTGAGGGCCTGGGTGAGTGCTACCAGTTCGGCTCTTTGGGCCGATGTCCCTGGGGGCAAGGGTTCCGCCCAGATTACCTCAGTCTCTGACGTTACAGCCGCTCCTGCATACCGCTGGCCTTGGTGGACGAAGCTGCTGCCATCAGTGAACCAGATGAGTTCTGCTTCGGGGAGCGGACGATCTTGCAGGTCCTCCCGCACCCCATGCACCTGAGCCAGTATCTCAGTGCACTCATGGGACGGGGCGTCCAAGTCTGGATTTGGCAGCAGTGAGGCAGGGCTTAAAGAGGTTGGGGGCAGAAAAGTTATTCTGAGGGGGTTTAACAGCAGTCCTTGATAGTGGGTGAGCCGGGCGTTGCTCATCCATCAGTCCGGCGGCTGCCGGAGGATGCCTTCAATGGCATGCGGGGTTGTAACGCGCAACTCTTGCCCCATGATAAGTTTATCAGCGTCCCGGACCATTAGGGCAGTCACCGCGATTATCCGGAGGCAGGGTGGCCAGCCAGCAGCCACTGAATCTAATTTCTTTGACAAATAGGCGACTGGCCTCTGCCAGGGGCCTAGGTACTGTGTTAACATGGCTTTTGCAACACCCTTACTTTCATCCACGTATAAGTGGAAGGGCTTGGAGACATCAGGGAGCGCCAGCGCGGGGGCTGATAACAAGGCAGTTTTGATTTGTTGGAAGGCCAGCTCAGCCTCTTCCGTCCAATTGAAGGGCTGCTGTTCCTTTGTTGCCTGGCGTAGGGGCTTGGCTAACTCAGCAAATCCGGGTATCCATAACCTACAGAACCCTGCCGACCCCAGGAATTCTCTCACTTGCCGTGTCGACTGGGGTCTAGGGATGCGTAGGACTGTTTCCTTTCGGGCTTTGGTTAGCCAGCGTTGCCCCCCTTTTAATAGGTACCCCAGATAAGTTACCTCCGGCTTGCAGATCTGAGTCTTTGTTGCTGAGGCTCGGTAGCCTAGCTCCCCCAGAGTCTTCAAGAGGTCCTCAGTCCCTTGAACACAAGTTTCTGGGGACTTGGCGGCTATTAAGAGATCATCAACATACTGCAAAAGAGTTATTTCAGGGTGTTGCCGCCAGTACTCACCCAGATCTTCATGAAGGGCTTCACCGAACAGGGTCGGCGAGTTCTTGAACCCTTGTGGCAGCCTGGTCCATGTTAGCTGACCGTTGATGCCTCTCTCAGGATCAGTCCATTCAAATGCAAAGAGTTCTTGACTTTTGGGAGCCAGAGGAAGACTGAAGAAAGCATCTTTTAGATCAAGAATGGTATACCACTGTTTTTCAGGATGTAAGGCACTTAGAAGGGTGTATGGATTGGGCACAGTAGGATGTATGTCCATGACCCTTTTGTTAACTTCTCTTAAGTCCTGCACTGGCCTATAATCCATACTGTTGGGTTTACGAACGGGTAACAGCGGAGTGTTCCATGGCGAGCGGCAAGCCCGCAGGACTCCCTGGTTTAAAAGCTGGCGGATGTGAGGCGTGATCCCTTCTCTCGCCTCTAGGGGCATAGGATATTGCCGAACCCGAACCAGATCCGTCCCTGGCTTAACTTCCACAAATATGGCAGGTCGATGTTTAGCTAGCCCCAAGCCCCCAGTTTCTGCCCATGCTTCAGGGAAACGCTGAAGCCAAGAGTCAATTTCCTGATCGGGGGCTTTTGCTTTTGATGGAGTCTGTACTCATCTTCTAAGGTGACAGTCAGGATAGATATTGGCCTTTTTTGGGAATCAGTTATCTTGGGCCCTTCTGGCTCAAAGTGGATTTGGGCCCCCATTTTTGTCAGCAAGTCCCTCCCTAGTAGGGGGCAGGGGCTTTCTGGGATGACTAGGAAGGAATGGGATACTTTTCCCGTTCCTAAGTCTACAGTCCTCTGGGTTGTCCAGGGGTATTTCTTGATGCCTGTGGCCCCGTGCACCCAGGATGTTTTCTTAGACTTTTTTCCAATTGGTTTGGTTAGGACTGAGCGTTCTGCCCTAGTATCGACCAAGAAGCGAACTGGGGACCCCTCCACTTGCAAAGTTACCCTGGGTTCGGGGAGGGGGGTCTGAACCTCGTCCTCCCTAGTCAGAGTCCTGGGTAACGAGTACAGAGGTAGGGTTAGCTGGTTTCCGTTTCTTTGGGCAGTCTTTAATCCAGTGACCACATTCCTTGCAATAAGCACACTGATCCTTTTCTAATCCTTGCCTGGAGCCTTGCTTTGTCTGCTTTCTGCTTTGGCCATTCCCTGCCTGGGGGAAAGTTGCTACCAAGACTTTGGTCATTTCTTTAGTTGCCTTAAACTGTTTTTCTTCTGGAGTATCCCTATTATTATAAACTTGCTGGGCCATCTGAAGGAGGTCCTGAATCTGCTTTCCCTCTAAACCCTCTAATTTCTGGAGTTTTCTTTTAATATCTGATGCTGCCTGGTTTACAAAGGACATTACTACGGCTGCCTGATTTTCCGGTGCTTCCGGGTCCATAGGGGTAAACTGTCTGAAGGCTTCCATTAATCTCTCTAAATACACAGCAGGGCTTTCTGTCTTACCTTGTAGCACAGAATATACTTTAGCCAAATTGGTGGGCTTGCGAGCTGCCATTAGAGTCTGGCGATAAATGAGCAGTCGTCCCCTACCTTCTGCCGTGTTGTAGTCCCATCTGGGTCGGGTCAAAGGAAAAGCCGCGTTGATGAGGTCAGGATTTGCAGTTGGCTGGCCATCATCTCCTGGAACCAGCTTTCTGGCCTCAACTTGGATTCTTTCTCGCTCCTCCGTTGTGAACAGGATTTGGAGGAGCTGTTGACAGTCATCCCAGGTCGGCTGGTGAGTAAACATGACACTATCTAACAATGAGGTTAGATCTTTGGGATTATCTGAGAACCGAGCATTTTGGGACTTCCAATTGTACAAGTCACTAGTGGAGAAAGGCCAATACACGAGACGGGGGAGCCCGGTATCATCAGGCGATCCTATCTCTCTGAGGGGCAGGGCTACAGTGGAGTCGGGGAGTCGGGAAGCTTGGTCACGTTGCACGCTGCCTCGTGTTCAGCCATCTGGCCCCCCCGGATTACTTTCGCTTTCAGCTGCTTCCGCTTCTCAGTCCCTGTGTTCCTCCACGGAGGCACCCTGGGGGACTGGGGCCTAAAGGATGGGGTGCGGATATGGTGGGGGAAGTGTGGGTTCTAACGATATGGGGTCCTGGCTATCTGGCAGTACAGGGGCCGAGGGAGAAGGGGGAGCCCTTTTCTTAGTTCTACACTTAAATCACGCCCCCGAGCCTTCACGTCTTTGAAATTATTAACAAGGAGGGAGAGCGGCATGCTCTGGGCGTTGCCCATTTCTGGACTGCTCCTACAAAGAGAAGGAGAGACGAAAATGAGTGTTAAGCAGAGGGGAGTATCTGGCAGGTCCGGTCCTGGAAGGGAAGAAGAGGTTTTATGTTTCTTTTTGGACTTAACACTTAACAATAACAGACAGACAGTGGAAAACGATGAACATTCGCGAGCGCGTGTCGGACTTAACTTCCGACCTGAGTCAGACGGGGCAACCAAATGTGGAGGCCCCCAGATGGGCACCGGGGGACGTCTCCCACCAGTCCCGAGTGGCTGTCTTTTAGCACGTCCGCCAAGACCATGCCACCTACAGTTCAGACCAATAGAGATCACAGATTTCGCGAAATTTCAGGAAGACAGAGACAGAGACAAGGACAAAGCCGGCTTACTTACAGATTAAGATCCGTTGACTTGGGGGTCTGGTGGGCTTGGGGGAAATCCCGGACGAGCCCCCATTTGTTATGCCCAGACCGTTTATTCCCCGAAGAAGACCACCAGAGTCCAGAGTCAAAGCCAAGCAGCAAGGATCTTTATTACAGGTTCGAACCTGGAGCTCTCACTCACTCGTGAAACGAGCCGGACAGGAGAGCTCCCCAACTGGGCTCAGGACAGTGTTATATAGTCTGGGGTAAACAGGCACAGAGTCATTATACAAACTAGATGTATGATTGGCTGATATTTGAACAAGGCGATTCAGCTGATTATGATTGGTTCCCGCCATTTCTGATATTTCAGTTAATTTTGAAACTCTGATGACGTTTATCAGGGGCTTGCAGGACAGGGCAGGGCTTGTTTTCGCAAACCCGAGGCGGAAAAGCAGTCTCACACAAAGGCAGTTAATCATATTGCGACAGGTTTCA
>NW_022318471.1:0-6585 GCF_002776525.5 Piliocolobus tephrosceles
TGAAACCTGTCGCAATATGATTAACTGCCTTTGTGTGAGACTGCTTTTCCGCCTCGGGTTTGCGAAAACAAGCCCTGCCCTGTCCTGCAAGCCCCTGATAAACGTCATCAGAGTTTCAAAATTAACTGAAATATCAGAAATGGCGGGAACCAATCATAATCAGCTGAATCGCCTTGTTCAAATATCAGCCAATCATACATCTAGTTTGTATAATGACTCTGTGCCTGTTTACCCCAGACTATATAACACTGTCCTGAGCCCAGTTGGGGAGCTCTCCTGTCCGGCTCGTTTCACGAGTGAGTGAGAGCTCCAGGTTCGAACCTGTAATAAAGATCCTTGCTGCTTGGCTTTGACTCTGGACTCTGGTGGTCTTCTTCGGGGAATAAACGGTCTGGGCATAACAAATGGGGGCTCGTCCGGGATTTCCCCCAAGCCCACCAGACCCCCAAGTCAACGGATCTTAATCTGTAAGTAAGCCGGCTTTGTCCTTGTCTCTGTCTCTGTCTTCCTGAAATTTCGCGAAATCTGTGATCTCTATTGGTCTGAACTGTAGGTGGCATGGTCTTGGCGGACGTGCTAAAAGACAGCCACTCGGGACTGGTGGGAGACGTCCCCCGGTGCCCATCTGGGGGCCTCCACATTTGGTTGCCCCGTCTGACTCAGGTCGGAAGTTAAGTCCGACACGCGCTCGCGAATGTTCATCGTTTTCCACTGTCTGTCTGTTATTGTTAAGTGTTAAGTCCAAAAAGAAACATAAAACCTCTTCTTCCCTTCCAGGACCGGACCTGCCAGATACTCCCCTCTGCTTAACACTCATTTTCGTCTCTCCTTCTCTTTGTAGGAGCAGTCCAGAAATGGGCAACGCCCAGAGCATGCCGCTCTCCCTCCTTGTTAATAATTTCAAAGACGTGAAGGCTCGGGGGCGTGATTTAAGTGTAGAACTAAGAAAAGGGCTCCCCCTTCTCCCTCGGCCCCTGTACTGCCAGATAGCCAGGACCCCATATCGTTAGAACCCACACTTCCCCCACCATATCCGCACCCCATCCTTTAGGCCCCAGTCCCCCAGGGTGCCTCCGTGGAGGAACACAGGGACTGAGAAGCGGAAGCAGCTGAAAGCGAAAGTAATCCGGGGGGGCCAGATGGCTGAACACGAGGCAGCGTGCAACGTGACCAAGCTTCCCGACTCCCCGACTCCACTGTAGCCCTGCCCCTCAGAGAGATAGGATCGCCTGATGATACCGGGCTCCCCCGTCTCGTGTATTGGCCTTTCTCCACTAGTGACTTGTACAATTGGAAGTCCCAAAATGCTCGGTTCTCAGATAATCCCAAAGATCTAACCTCATTGTTAGATAGTGTCATGTTTACTCACCAGCCGACCTGGGATGACTGTCAACAGCTCCTCCAAATCCTGTTCACAACGGAGGAGCGAGAAAGAATCCAAGTTGAGGCCAGAAAGCTGGTTCCAGGAGATGATGGCCAGCCAACTGCAAATCCTGACCTCATCAACGCGGCTTTTCCTTTGACCCGACCCAGATGGGACTACAACACGGCAGAAGGTAGGGGACGACTGCTCATTTATCGCCAGACTCTAATGGCAGCTCGCAAGCCCACCAATTTGGCTAAAGTATATTCTGTGCTACAAGGTAAGACAGAAAGCCCTGCTGTGTATTTAGAGAGATTAATGGAAGCCTTCAGACAGTTTACCCCTATGGACCCGGAAGCACCGGAAAATCAGGCAGCCGTAGTAATGTCCTTTGTAAACCAGGCAGCATCAGATATTAAAAGAAAACTCCAGAAATTAGAGGGTTTAGAGGGAAAGCAGATTCAGGACCTCCTTCAGATGGCCCAGCAAGTTTATAATAATAGGGATACTCCAGAAGAAAAACAGTTTAAGGCAACTAAAGAAATGACCAAAGTCTTGGTAGCAACTTTCCCCCAGGCAGGGAATGGCCAAAGCAGAAAGCAGACAAAGCAAGGCTCCAGGCAAGGATTAGAAAAGGATCAGTGTGCTTATTGCAAGGAATGTGGTCACTGGATTAAAGACTGCCCAAAGAAACGGAAACCAGCTAACCCTACCTCTGTACTCGTTACCCAGGACTCTGACTAGGGAGGACGAGGTTCAGACCCCCCTCCCCGAACCCAGGGTAACTTTGCAAGTGGAGGGGTCCCCAGTTCGCTTCTTGGTCGATACTAGGGCAGAACGCTCAGTCCTAACCAAACCAATTGGAAAAAAGTCTAAGAAAACATCCTGGGTGCACGGGGCCACAGGCATCAAGAAATACCCCTGGACAACCCAGAGGACTGTAGACTTAGGAACGGGAAAAGTATCCCATTCCTTCCTAGTCATCCCAGAAAGCCCCTGCCCCCTACTAGGGAGGGACTTGCTGACAAAAATGGGGGCCCAAATCCACTTTGAGCCAGAAGGGCCCAAGATAACTGATTCCCAAAAAAGGCCAATATCTATCCTGACTGTCACCTTAGAAGATGAGTACAGACTCCATCAAAAGCAAAAGCCCCCGATCAGGAAATTGACTCTTGGCTTCAGCGTTTCCCTGAAGCATGGGCAGAAACTGGGGGCTTGGGGCTAGCTAAACATCGACCTGCCATATTTGTGGAAGTTAAGCCAGGGACGGATCTGGTTCGGGTTCGGCAATATCCTATGCCCCTAGAGGCGAGAGAAGGGATCACGCCTCACATCCGCCAGCTTTTAAACCAGGGAGTCCTGCGGGCTTGCCGCTCGCCATGGAACACTCCGCTGTTACCCGTTCGTAAACCCAACAGTATGGATTATAGGCCAGTGCAGGACTTAAGAGAAGTTAACAAAAGGGTCATGGACATACATCCTACTGTGCCCAATCCATACACCCTTCTAAGTGCCTTACATCCTGAAAAACAGTGGTATACCATTCTTGATCTAAAAGATGCTTTCTTCAGTCTTCCTCTGGCTCCCAAAAGTCAAGAACTCTTTGCATTTGAATGGACTGATCCTGAGAGAGGCATCAACGGTCAGCTAACATGGACCAGGCTGCCACAAGGGTTCAAGAACTCGCCGACCCTGTTCGGTGAAGCCCTTCATGAAGATCTGGGTGAGTACTGGCGGCAACACCCTGAAATAACTCTTTTGCAGTATGTTGATGATCTCTTAATAGCCGCCAAGTCCCCAGAAACTTGTGTTCAAGGGACTGAGGACCTCTTGAAGACTCTGGGGGAGCTAGGCTACCGAGCCTCAGCAACAAAGACTCAGATCTGCAAGCCGGAGGTAACTTATCTGGGGTACCTATTAAAAGGGGGGCAACGCTGGCTAACCAAAGCCCGAAAGGAAACAGTCCTACGCATCCCTAGACCCCAGTCGACACGGCAAGTGAGAGAATTCCTGGGGTCGGCAGGGTTCTGTAGGTTATGGATACCCGGATTTGCTGAGTTAGCCAAGCCCCTACGCCAGGCAACAAAGGAACAGCAGCCCTTCAATTGGACGGAAGAGGCTGAGCTGGCCTTCCAACAAATCAAAACTGCCTTGTTATCAGCCCCCGCGCTGGCGCTCCCTGATGTCTCCAAGCCCTTCCACTTATACGTGGATGAAAGTAAGGGTGTTGCAAAAGCCATGTTAACACAGTACCTAGGCCCCTGGCAGAGGCCAGTCGCCTATTTGTCAAAGAAATTAGATTCAGTGGCTGCTGGCTGGCCACCCTGCCTCCGGATAATCGCGGTGACTGCCCTAATGGTCCGGGACGCTGATAAACTTATCATGGGGCAAGAGTTGCGCGTTACAACCCCGCATGCCATTGAAGGCATCCTCCGGCAGCCGCCGGACTGATGGATGAGCAACGCCCGGCTCACCCACTATCAAGGACTGCTGTTAAACCCCCTCAGAATAACTTTTCTGCCCCCAACCTCTTTAAGCCCTGCCTCACTGCTGCCAAATCCAGACTTGGACGCCCCGTCCCATGAGTGCACTGAGATACTGGCTCAGGTGCATGGGGTGCGGGAGGACCTGCAAGATCGTCCGCTCCCCGAAGCAGAACTCATCTGGTTCACTGATGGCAGCAGCTTCGTCCACCAAGGCCAGCGGTATGCAGGAGCGGCTGTAACGTCAGAGACTGAGGTAATCTGGGCGGAACCCTTGCCCCCAGGGACATCGGCCCAAAGAGCCGAACTGGTAGCACTCACCCAGGCCCTCACCCTAGGGGCAGAGAAAAAACTAACAGTATACACGGATAGCCGCTATGCTTTCGCCACTGCGCACATACATGGGGCCATCTACAGGGAGAGGGGACTATTAACAGCTGAAGGCAAAGAAAGAAAAAATAAGCAAGAGATCCTAGCTCTATTAACTGCTTTGTGGAAACCAAAGAAATTGGCTATCGTACATTGCCCTGGGCATCAGAAACCAACTACGCCAATTGCTCGAGGCAACTTCTTAGCCGACCAAACCGCCGGAGCATAGCAAAGGCTCCCAGTCAGCTCCTTGCGCTCCAGCTCTCTGATCCAGGCCCGCAAGACTTGCCATGTTTTCCCGATTACTCCAAACAGGACCGCAAGTGGATGGACACGCTTCCCCTAAAGCAGGTTCAGAATGGGTGGTGGACTGATATCAATGACCAAACCATCCTACCAGAAAAATTAGGATGGCAGGTATTGGAACACATCCACCGGACAACCCACCTGGGTGCCCGGCGAATGATAGACTTAATCAGGCACGCCAAGTTCAGGATCAGGCGCATAGCTGAACTGGCCAGCAATGTTACAACAAATTGCAAAGTTTGCCAACTGAACAACGCTTACCCCCGAACCCAAGCCACTGCGGGGACCAGGTTTAGAGGAACTAGGCCTGGCGTCTATTGGGAGATAGATTTCACAGAGGTAAAACCCGGGAAATATGGGTATCAGTACTGACTTGTCTTTGTAGATACTTTTTCAGGATGGACAGAAGTGTTCCCAACTAAGACAGAAACTGCTCAGGTTGTAGCAAAGAAAATTTTGGAAGAAATCCTCCCCAGGTATGGCTTTCCCATCCAGATAGGGTCAGACAATGGACCAGCCTTCGTTGCTAAGGTAAGTCAGGATTTGGCTTCCATTCTTGGGGCAAATTGGAAATTATATTGTGCTTATAGGCCCCAAAGCTCAGGACAGGTAGAAAGGATGAATCGGACCCTAAAGGAGACCTTAACTAAATTGACCGTGGAGACTGGCGCTAATTGGGTAGTACTTCTCCTCTACGCTCTGTTCCAGGCCCGGAATACCCCTTACAGACTGGGCCTCACCCCATATGAAATCATGTATGGCAGACCCCCACCCCTGGTTCCCAGTCTAAAAGATGACCTACTCAAACCTGAAACCGAAAATGTCTCTGAGCTCTTGTTCTCCCTACAAGCCTTACAGAGAATTCATCAGGAAATTTGGCCCAAGCTACGAGAGCTGTACGAAACGGGACCTCCACCAACACCTCATTCGTTCCAGCCAGGAGATTGGGTCTCAGTCAAGTGCCACCGACAAGAGACCCTCCAGCCCAGGTGGAAAGGACCACTGCAAATACTCCTGACTACTCCCACCGCTCTCAAAGTAGAAGGCATCGCTTCGTGGATCCACTACACACACGTCAAACCAGTGGACCCGACCTCCGATCTTCTCGGGCCGATCACGGCAGCGACGGAGACACCAACCACGTGGACTGTGGATAAAGCTAAGAACAATCCCTTAAAGCTAACCCTGAGCCGTCATCCCCACAGCCGTAACCATGTCCAGCTTACCAATGTTCTTATATCTTATGCATCTAACTCTCCTCACTGCTGTGCCGTCTGATCCCTATGTCTGGAGGTTTTGGCTCTATGAAAACAAAACTCACCCCGGGGAAACCCCCCAGGCGGGTAAACTGCTAGCTAGTGCAGACTGCCCCCCCTCCGGGTGCAGTACTCCGATTTCCCTCCCTGTATGGTGACCCATACCAAGAAAAATATCCCTACTGCTATTCGGCACATAGCAACAGCCTCTGCAACCAATCGGCTGCATACCCTAGCAGCCCCCTATATGCTCCCCCTGGTGTATTCTTCTGGTGTAATATGACTCTGTTAAAAACTCTGTCCAAAAGCATTTCCGATGGACAATTGTGTATCCCTGTTACCCTAGTCCCTCGGCTGACCTTACTGACCCCGGCTGAGTTCATAGGCTGGGCAGGGACTGCCTCGACCAAGACTGCGCGGCATAATCGGGCAGTATTTCTGCCCCTAATCGCCGGAATATCCTTAACCACATCCATAGTCGCAGCAGGGTTGGCAGGGGGAGCCTTACAGCGCTCCATAATAGAAAACGACAAGCTGTTCCAACAATTCTCTGTTGCTATGGAGGACTCCGCCTATTCCTTAGCCTCCGTTCAGCGGCAGCTCACCTCCCTAGCCCAGGTCACCCTCCAAAACCGCAGGGCCTTAGACTTACTCACAGCAGAGAAAGGAGGTACCTGTATGTTCCTCAAAGAAGAATGCTGTTTCTATATAAATGAGTCAGGATTAGTTGAGGAGAGAGTCCAACGTCTACATAAACTAACCTTAGAAATGAAAAAGCAACAGTTTACTACAGCAGCTAATAATTGGT
>NW_022318472.1:0-2237 GCF_002776525.5 Piliocolobus tephrosceles
GGTTGCAGTGATCTATGATCCCACCGCTCCAGTGACAGAGTGAGATCGTGTCTCTAAAAAAAAAAAAGAGGACAGGACTGGGCGTGGTGACTCATGCCTGTAATCCCAGCACTTTGGGAGGCTGAGACAGGCGGATCACCTGAGGTCGGAGTTCAAGACCAGCCTGACCAACATGGAGAATCCCTGTCTCTACTAAAAGTATAAAATTATCCGGGCGTGGTGGCGCATGCCTGTAATTCCAGCCACTAGGGAGGCTGAGGCAGGAGAATCGCTTGAACCTGGGAGGCAGAGGTTGCAGTGAGCCAAGATCGCACCATTGTGCTCCAGCCTGGGCAACAAGAGCAAAAATCCGTCGCAAAAAATAAAAAGACGAAAGAAAAGAAAGAGAGAGAGAGAGAGGGAGGGAGGGAAGGAAGGAAGGGAGGGAGGGAAAGGGAAGGAAAGAAAGAAAAAGAGAGAGAGAAAAGAGCAGTTACGACCGGGCATGGTGGCTCATGCCTATAATCTTAGCACTTTGGGAGGCTGAGGTGTGTGTATCACTTGAGGTCAGGAGTTCGAGACTAGCCTAGCCAACATGTGAAACCACATCTCTACTAAAAATACAAGAAAATTAACCAGGTGTGGTGGCACATGCCTGTAATTCTAGCTACTTGGGAGGATGAGGTGGGAGGATCACTTGAACCCAGGAGGAAGAGGCTGTAGTAAGCCAAGATCACAACATTACAGTCCAACCTAGGTAACTGTGTCAAAAAAAAAAAAAAAAGGAGCAGTTACATTTATTACCCTCATTTTGTAGATGAGGAAGCTAACGCACAGACACGTTAAGTCACTTACTCAAGGTCACACAGCTCTGAAGCAGCAGAGGTGGGATTTGAACCCAAAGAGAGCGGGCTGCAGCCACTCTGTTGGCACAAGGGTGGTTATCAGTGGCCCTGGCTGTAGCCAAGTGTACATCTAACCCCCGCCTCTCTCCTCACAGCCGTTCCAACAAAACCCAGACTGTGACAGTGGCAGCCGGGCAGAGCTGGGTGGCCATTCCTCGGGAACAGCTCACCATGTCTGACAAACTCCTTGTCTGGGGCACTAAGGCAGGCCAGCCTCTCTGGACCCCCATCTTCGTGAACCTGGAAACCCAAAGTAATGTGGCCGGAGGGTGGGGCGCTCTATGTGGGGTGGGTGCTCTTGGAGGGCATGGCTCACTACACCCTGGTTTCCCCTTCCCCAGTGAAGCCAAATGCCCCCCGGCTGGGCCCTGAGGTGGACGTTTCCGAGGATGAGCCCCTGGAGGCCATTGTCCATTGGGCCCCACCTACGTGGCCGTCTCATAAAGTTCTGATCTGCCAGTTCCACTACCGAAGATGTCAGGAGGCAGCCTGGACCCTGGTGAGTTCTGGGGCCCTTTTCTCCCCACCCTATCCTGGGCAGGGACTGAGGCAACATCCCCTAATCTGAGACCCAGCCAAGGACTCATTCTGTGCCTGCCCGGAGCCTGCCTGCATCCCACACAAAATGCCTGCACATGCTTCTTGTTCAGTTACAAATTCTCCTCCCATGGCCGGGCGTGGTGGTTCACGCCTGTAATCCCAGCACTTTGGGAGGCCGAAGGGGACAGATCACTTGAGGTCAAGAGTTTGAGACCAGCCTGGCCAACATGGCAAAATCCCATCTCCACTAAAGATACAAAAATTAGCCGGGCATGGTGGTGGGTGCCTGTAATCCCAGCTAATGAAGGCTGAAGCAGGATTCACTGGAACCTGAGAGGCAGAAGTTGCAGTGAGCCGAGATTGGGCCACTGCACTCCAGCCTGAGCGACAGAGCCAGACTCAGTCTCAAAAAAAATTTTTTTTTTCTCCTGCCAAAATAATCTATCACCCTGTCATGGTGGCTAATTCCTAAAATCCCAGCACCTTGGGAGGCTGAGCCTGGAGGCCAAGAGTTCAAGACCAGCCTGGGCAACTTAGGGAGACCTCATCTCTACGAAAAAGATGAAACAATTATGAGGGCATGGTGGCTCGTGCCTGGAGTCCCAGTTACTCAGGAGGCTGAGGCAGGAGGATTGTTTGAGGTCAAGAGTTTGAGGACAGCTTGGGCAGGATAGCGAGACTCGTCTCTAAGAAGTTAAAAAATAATCCGGCCAAGTGCAGTGGCTCACACCTGTAATCCCAGCACTGTGGGAGGCCAAGGAGAGTGGATCACCTGAAGGTCAGGAGTTCGGGACCAGCCTGGCCAACATGGTG
>NW_022318473.1:0-2237 GCF_002776525.5 Piliocolobus tephrosceles
CACCATGTTGGCCAGGCTGGTCCCGAACTCCTGACCTTCAGGTGATCCACTCTCCTTGGCCTCCCACAGTGCTGGGATTACAGGTGTGAGCCACTGCACTTGGCCGGATTATTTTTTAACTTCTTAGAGACGAGTCTCGCTATCCTGCCCAAGCTGTCCTCAAACTCTTGACCTCAAACAATCCTCCTGCCTCAGCCTCCTGAGTAACTGGGACTCCAGGCACGAGCCACCATGCCCTCATAATTGTTTCATCTTTTTCGTAGAGATGAGGTCTCCCTAAGTTGCCCAGGCTGGTCTTGAACTCTTGGCCTCCAGGCTCAGCCTCCCAAGGTGCTGGGATTTTAGGAATTAGCCACCATGACAGGGTGATAGATTATTTTGGCAGGAGAAAAAAAAAATTTTTTTTGAGACTGAGTCTGGCTCTGTCGCTCAGGCTGGAGTGCAGTGGCCCAATCTCGGCTCACTGCAACTTCTGCCTCTCAGGTTCCAGTGAATCCTGCTTCAGCCTTCATTAGCTGGGATTACAGGCACCCACCACCATGCCCGGCTAATTTTTGTATCTTTAGTGGAGATGGGATTTTGCCATGTTGGCCAGGCTGGTCTCAAACTCTTGACCTCAAGTGATCTGTCCCCTTCGGCCTCCCAAAGTGCTGGGATTACAGGCGTGAACCACCACGCCCGGCCATGGGAGGAGAATTTGTAACTGAACAAGAAGCATGTGCAGGCATTTTGTGTGGGATGCAGGCAGGCTCCGGGCAGGCACAGAATGAGTCCTTGGCTGGGTCTCAGATTAGGGGATGTTGCCTCAGTCCCTGCCCAGGATAGGGTGGGGAGAAAAGGGCCCCAGAACTCACCAGGGTCCAGGCTGCCTCCTGACATCTTCGGTAGTGGAACTGGCAGATCAGAACTTTATGAGACGGCCACGTAGGTGGGGCCCAATGGACAATGGCCTCCAGGGGCTCATCCTCGGAAACGTCCACCTCAGGGCCCAGCCGGGGGGCATTTGGCTTCACTGGGGAAGGGGAAACCAGGGTGTAGTGAGCCATGCCCTCCAAGAGCACCCACCCCACATAGAGCGCCCCACCCTCCGGCCACATTACTTTGGGTTTCCAGGTTCACGAAGATGGGGGTCCAGAGAGGCTGGCCTGCCTTAGTGCCCCAGACAAGGAGTTTGTCAGACATGGTGAGCTGTTCCCGAGGAATGGCCACCCAGCTCTGCCCGGCTGCCACTGTCACAGTCTGGGTTTTGTTGGAACGGCTGTGAGGAGAGAGGCGGGGGTTAGATGTACACTTGGCTACAGCCAGGGCCACTGATAACCACCCTTGTGCCAACAGAGTGGCTGCAGCCCGCTCTCTTTGGGTTCAAATCCCACCTCTGCTGCTTCAGAGCTGTGTGACCTTGAGTAAGTGACTTAACGTGTCTGTGCGTTAGCTTCCTCATCTACAAAATGAGGGTAATAAATGTAACTGCTCCTTTTTTTTTTTTTTTTGACACAGTTACCTAGGTTGGACTGTAATGTTGTGATCTTGGCTTACTACAGCCTCTTCCTCCTGGGTTCAAGTGATCCTCCCACCTCATCCTCCCAAGTAGCTAGAATTACAGGCATGTGCCACCACACCTGGTTAATTTTCTTGTATTTTTAGTAGAGATGTGGTTTCACATGTTGGCTAGGCTAGTCTCGAACTCCTGACCTCAAGTGATACACACACCTCAGCCTCCCAAAGTGCTAAGATTATAGGCATGAGCCACCATGCCCGGTCGTAACTGCTCTTTTCTCTCTCTCTTTTTCTTTCTTTCCTTCCCTTTCCCTCCCTCCCTTCCTTCCTTCCCTCCCTCCCTCTCTCTCTCTCTCTTTCTTTTCTTTCGTCTTTTTATTTTTTGCGACGGATTTTTGCTCTTGTTGCCCAGGCTGGAGCACAATGGTGCGATCTTGGCTCACTGCAACCTCTGCCTCCCAGGTTCAAGCGATTCTCCTGCCTCAGCCTCCCTAGTGGCTGGAATTACAGGCATGCGCCACCACGCCCGGATAATTTTATACTTTTAGTAGAGACAGGGATTCTCCATGTTGGTCAGGCTGGTCTTGAACTCCGACCTCAGGTGATCCGCCTGTCTCAGCCTCCCAAAGTGCTGGGATTACAGGCATGAGTCACCACGCCCAGTCCTGTCCTCTTTTTTTTTTTTAGAGACACGATCTCACTCTGTCACTGGAGCGGTGGGATCATAGATCACTGCAACC
>NW_022318474.1:0-7565 GCF_002776525.5 Piliocolobus tephrosceles
ACTCATCCTTTTTTATGGCTGCATAGTATTCCATGGTGTATATGTGCCACATTTTCTTAATCCAGTCTGTCACTGATGGACATTTGGGTTGATTCCAAGTCTTTGCTATTGTGAATAGTGCCGCAATAAACATACGTGTGCATGTGTCTTTGTAGTAGCATAATTTATAATCCTTTGGGTATATACCCAGTAGTGGGATGGCTGGGTCATATGGTACATCTAGTTCTAGATCCTTGAGGAATGGCCATACTGTTTTCCATAATGGTTGAACTAGTTTACAATCAAGAGGGAACTGGCAGAGTAAACTACAGGAAATCCACCCATAGGAATGTTATGTAGCTGTTAAAAGGAGACAGGAAGATCTGTATCCTGTGGAGTGGTATCTCCAGGACATACTGTCAAATGGAGGATGCAGAACAATCTATGTAATATATTTCATTTGTACAGGTGTGCTATTTGTAACTTTAAAAAGAAAGAAAAGATAAACTAATAAAAATGGTTACTTATAGGAAAGAAGGGAAGTACAGCTTGGAAGAGAATAACATCTATATTTCTCTGAAACTAACTTTTTCTATAGTTTTGACTATAGAAATACAGTTTTGACTATAGAAACTATGTAAATGATTTAAATGATTCTAAAACAAAAGATTTTAAAGGTAAATTCTTAAAAATGTAAAACATACTGAAAAATGTTTTACATATCAAGTTGGTAGCATAAACACACAAGAAAGAATTGTTTTAAGTGACTTTAAAACACAGTATTTTTACACTACTTTCTTAGTAGCATATATTCAAAGGACAAAAATAAAACAGAAATAAATCTTAAACTGTAACCAGAAATCTCATTGTTAGAATATTACAGTATTATTATTTTGAATCTATGTCTATATGGAGAGAGAAGAGAGAGGGAAAGCAAAAAAATGTTATAAATATCATTAGGAACTTAAATTTTGATAATGAGACAAAAGAGATCACACTATATAATACAATTTTGTATTCAGCATGTAATCTTGCATGTAAAATTGAAATATCACTATGTACTCAGGATTTAGTTTTCTTTTTTTAAAAATTACAATTTTCTCACTTCAACTTTCTGAATAAAAGCATTGAAATAATGCTTACCCCTAGCTGCTGAATTGTCATCTTAAATACCAATCCCTATTAAATGAACCTGAATTCCTAAGAGAAATGGGATATTTCAGGTCTGAGACAGGGTATGTACAAGATGAGCTTGGGGCATCTAGTGCCAGAGCAATATCTGCTGGGGTCCTGTTAAAGCAACACAGAAGCCAACCTTAGGGAAATCCTGCTATCAGAGTTAGAACAGTTTGAACATTATAGGACTAGTGAGTGCAATGGACACATGAAATATATAGACATAAGATAATTCATAATGCTAAAAAATAGTCTACTTTGGAGTTTACCAAGGAAATCATTATTCTAAAAATCGATAAATAAAGTATAACAATGCAACATTTAACCTGCCAGTTGTGTTTGAACTGTATTTCAGAGTAACTGAATAGCTTGCAAGAAAACATTATTTTTAGAGCTCAAACTAATACACTCAGGATCAGAAAATTATAATTGCGTAAACCCTCATAAAATGCTAGATTAGGTCCAGGTAAAAAGTATCTAAGGGTGCCACAATTTTTAAGTGAAAAGTAGGTGGGCAAATTTGAGATAGATGGATCAGGCTTAAAACACTTGAACCCACTGATCAATCAGCATTACTAAACGTAGAGGAGCCAGTCTTCATGTACCTTCCGATGGGATGCAATAGGCAGTTATATGCTGCTCTTGAAATATACTTGCAAAAAGAGGAGGGGAGCTAAATTTAATGATGCCTTTACAGCTAACATCTAATTTCGGGAAATACAAAGAATGGAGGAACCTGTTAAATTATACCAGGATGATACAATTGGCCAAATCCATAACTTAGTTAAATCTACAGAGAAGCATGGTCTGCTTTCTTTAGCAAATTTATTTCATAGGAGGAAAAAAAAAAGGAATGGAAGAACGGTTATAAAGTAAAAGAGACTTATGAGACTTAAAAACCAAATGCAATGTGTGAACCATGCTGACATCTTGATTTAAACAATTCAACTGTAAAAAGGCAGTTTGGAGACAATTATGAGAATTTGAATATGGAACATATATTAGAAGATATTTAGAAATTATTGTTAATTTTACTTGAGTTGTGATGGTATTGTGGTTGTACTAAAAACATTCTTTTAGTAAGGCTGAATATGTAAGGCTGAATAATATTGCATTTTGTGTATATAACCTATTTTCCTTATCCATTCATCCATCCTTGGGGCAATTAGGTTGCTTCCATATCTTGGCTATTGTGAATAACGCTATAATAAACATGGGAATGCAGATATTTAGATGAGGTGGTGATTTTATTTCCTTTGGGTATATATCCACAAGAGGGATTGGTGGGTCATGTGGTAGTACTATTTTTAATTTTTTAAGAACCTCCGTACTATTTTCCATAATGGTTGTACCAATCTACATTCCCACTAACAGTGTACAGGGGTTTTCTTTTCACTACCCTCTCACCTTTGGATCTTTTGTCCTTTGGATAATTGCCATCCTAATGGACGTGAGGTGATATTTCATTGTGGTTTTGATTTGCAATTAGCAAATGTTGAGCACCTCATTAGCCATGTTGAGCAGCTTTTCATATACCTGCTGGCCATTGTTATGTCTTCTTTGTTTTTTGCTATTTTTTTTATTGCATAAATATTTATACAGATCATTTGCCCATTTTTAAATTAGATTATCTGGTGTTTTTTTTTTGTTGTTGTTGTTGTTGTTGTTGTTGAATTCTATGAGTTTCTTATATATTTTGAATATTAACCTCTTGTCAGATACATGGTTCCCAAATATTTTTCTTCCAGTCTGTAGACTGTTTTGTTTGTTTTTTTTTCTTGATTGTTTCCTTTCCTGTGCAGAAACTTAGTAGTTAGATGTAGTCCCATTTGTTTATTTTTGCTTTTGTTGCCTGTGCTTTACATGTCCTACATTTACTTCTTTTAAAAAGGGAAAGAATAAGTTCAAACTTTACTGAATCATCCTTTCTTCTGGTCAAATGTACCTATAAACTTTTCACTTTGCTTTTGTGTGCCTACTGCTAGTTCTATAGAACTGAAACATGGTTCAGAACAGTATCACAGAGTAATGTTTGTGGGCTCAAAGAATTGGCAGGCAGATTTCTGGTTAAAGAGGTAGTAATGTCTTATAGAAAAATACCAAAATTATTTCTTTGGCTGATTAGCTGTATATTTTGACAATCTGGTGGTCACTGTGTTTAGAGAACTACTCTTACTAGTTCTATAAAAAGAGATAACGATGGAAAATACTATTTGGAATGCACTGTATTATGATTCACAGCTATTCAGAGACCCTACCTATACTATCAACTATGTGTTGAACCGGGCATGACCAGATAAGTTCCTTTGACCAGTAAAATATTAGCAAAAGTGACATGTATCACTTAGCGACAGAACTTTAAGAGTCAGGACATAATTCTCCAGTTTCTTTTATTCCTCCTTCCGGGATTATGGAATCAAGTATCTGGAATTATCAGCCTGGATCAGTGAGAAAACATGAGCAGAGCCCCCATGCTGACCTGTAATAGACATGAAATGTGAGTGAGAAATAAACATTGTTCTATTAAGCTGCTGCTATTTGGGAGTTGTCTGTTACAGGACCATAACCTAGTTTTTTATGATCAATACATTCACCTTGCCCTTGAAATTTTTAACTACTGTAGTCGGTAGGACAAATACACGTATCTGTGCTTACATAAATGACACATACAAATTCAAATCTCACCTAGTACAGAAATATGGATGGAATTATTGAAAGAGGAAGGATAAGAAGGAAACATGTACCAGGGAAGAAAAACTTCTAGATGACCTAGACTCAGGTGAAGTTACTTCAGAAAGTTCTGTAAATGAACTTTGAAGAAACTTCTGGAGAAGAAAACCTAAGTGAATCATGGGAGAGGCTGCTCCAAGGAGGTGTTATTTTGTGGGAGAACATAGAAATAACAACAGTAAGAATTTCAGGAACTTACTCACCAGCTCGTTCCCATCCCTCCCTCTCCC
Organism: Piliocolobus tephrosceles; assembly: GCF_002776525.5. Taxonomy (NCBI): domain Eukaryota; kingdom Metazoa; phylum Chordata; class Mammalia; order Primates; family Cercopithecidae; genus Piliocolobus; species Piliocolobus tephrosceles. The sequence continues at coordinate 4,116 of NW_022318474.1, forward strand.
AGCCCTTCAGATCTAAGGATTCTTTCTGTTCCACTCAGTAGTGGCCATGTCTTCTCAATTTACATACTGTTATTCAATTTTAACCAGATTGCTGTCTTAGAAAAAAGTAAAAGTTTTGCATACTTCAGGAGAGGTGTTCATTCAATTAGCGAAATTGTGCATCTCTAGGCATAATCCAAAGTACAGAATGAAATATCTAAAGATGATGCTCATCAGCAAAGAAAACAGGCAAGAAGACTGATCTAGTTGATGGCTTCACTTTGGGGGCTGGCTTTTGCACTCTAATGCTGGAACTTTCTCAGCCCGTGTTGCTCTGTCACGTTTCCTCATCTATATTCCAGAAACTTTCATTTTACTCTATTATATCATTCAGCCCTAATTTATTTTCTCACTTTTAAATTCACAATTAAAATGAAAAGCAAAGGCATGTGTATTTGCCAGTTTCTCTGCAATTCTTAGAGCCTCAATTATGAGATGAAAACATGATTTCCAACTTTGCAGATGATGCAAAATTGAGAGAGAATAAAAACAAATGACGAATAATTAGGTGGTGCAGCCAGATATAAAAGGATTTACATCATTTATGTTTCTGGACTAATAGATGGCAAATGCAGGCTGCACAGATAAATGGAAGATAATTAGCCCCCGCAAAGTATCAGAAATGGGGATCTCTGCTAAATAGGAAGGTGCTGATGAAAAGTGGTGTGAGTGAGGAGAAACAGTGGGGTGAGGGTGTCAGCCAGGGTGATTATAGCCTGGGGATGATTGCATCATGGAAAAACTCCAGAGATGTGGCTCTTTCTCTAGCTACCCGTTTAGTTTGTACCCCTCCCTCACTCTGTCACACAGAAGCATTCTGTTGTTAACAATGTATTTCTTTAAAGCTTTATATACAGCCTGGCTCTGTGCAGTCTTTGCATTGCAGGCAGGCTAGGAAAAAGGATACCTTCAGAGGGAGGACATTTTCTTCAACCAGGGAATTTTACCTGGGAGTACATTATGGCACAAAATTACCTAATTGTTTTGAAAGGCATATTTTGGTGGATTAAGACTAAAGTGCCTCCATGACTTCTGCAGAGATGCAAAGAAAATGCATATATGTTGTCAGGAGTTGTTTAATTCTTGTGCCAGGAGCCCCTTTTCTCCAATGGTCCCCAGTGCTCTCTGAAGGTGCCTCACACTTCTTTAGGTTCAAGGTTTCATCCCTGGACCTGAGAAGGTAACCCAGCTAATCATCCAATCCTTCCCATTTGCAAGTACTCTAGGTTTGGTTACCGTAGATCTCCCAGTGACAATTATACATTGCCTGAGGTTCCAAAACAATAGAACAAAAACAGATCAAATAGCAGAAACGTGTGTATGCACCTCCACGGTCAAAGTCTGGCTAGCCATCCAGCTGAGGTGTTCTCCATCCTCCACTGCTCTTGGCCTTTTCATGATATTAGGCATCATTTATCAACCATTAATGCATCGTCCTAATTTGTAGCTTCCATGATACTGTATGATGCCTACCTATTCCATTCTTTCTTTCTCACTCTCCTTTCCCTCCTCACTGTCTTATGATAGACACTCCTCAAAATCCAGCCTTCTACCTTTACAGAGTTCTCTTTCTACACTGTTTCACAGACTGTATCTATTCTCTTGGTTCCAGTTATCATACCACTATGTTATACTTTAATATTCAATTCTAATTATTTGTGAACCATGAATCTTTTCTGTTCTTCCCTAAATGATTTCTTGTTGCCTTAAACTTCTTGGATACTCAAGTCTATAAGTTTACAAGCCAGTCTAACACTTAAAATACATAAAATATATCATTGCAACAAAATAATATCTTGGAGATATGACAATTGAAAGACTATTCTTCTTCTGTCAATTTAATATCTAAACAACAGGCTCCTGCTCCAGGGGGGATAACTGCTTCTCAGAGCTTAGCTTACCCCGATCCAGAAGTCCTTTATGGACAGGGGATTGAGCTCTTCCAACCTCTTTCTGCTGTCCTTCCACCAGTTTCCGTATACCACTGCTAAGAGTGATACATTTTGACTGTCTCTATCCCCATCTATCTCCAATCCTTAGTCAGAGTTCAATTAAACTTTTTTTTCTCAGTGTGGTAATTTATTTTTATATCTCTACTACTGTCTTAGCAGATCAACTATTTGGTTTGGTTCCTCGAGGACAAGTCTCTACTACATCTAATCAAAGTAACCTGGCCTTCTGTTGTCCCCACGGCCTATGGCCAGCTAATTCTGAAGCACCTCAAAGTTCTCTGCCTTCCCCTTTCGAATGCCACTCCTGGTACTCTCACCATTGGCACCACTACTGCTCCTATTCCTCCTAGAGATGGTAAAAACACATCATTTACTTAATATTTTGTGTGTGGAATAGCAGAACACACACACACACACACACACACACACCCCACCTTGTCACCACCAGCTTCACCAAAAATCCAACCCAAAACAACAGTTTCAAGACATACATGTAAGTCACCTCTATTCACACTCAGCCCTAGCCCCTCAGATTACGGACAAAACAATGGATCTCTTATATCATAAAAATAAGACTTCTGTTTGTCTCTATAGAGGAAGGGACTAACACAAGCAGTTCAGCTGTCAGCACAGAAAGACAAAGGAAATGCTTTTCCTCTCAAATTTGCAGCACCATGGATGTGGCAACTGCAATGGTCTAATGTAGACTTCGGGTATGTATTGGGTAGATTGTTTTCAGATTTGAAAGCATGGGCCTATTTTTATACTCACTCAAACTGTCTGTCACTGTAGCAAGAGGGAAAATGTCCTTCCTTCATGGACTGGAGTCCCAGAGTTCCTAGGCATGTACAGATAACCAGAGAACCTATACTTAGAATGGATCTAAAGCTCTGGGCTCCTGAAATGGTGCCTTGCATTAGAGTTGTTTGAGAATGAGTCTTGTCTTCCCAAGTTCTTTGTCCTAGGAACTGGGATGTTGTATTATATATTTAATACACGTGTCTGCCGTTAGGTCAAGTTCTTGATTTTATTTATTTATTTATTTATTTTATTTCTTTTGAGATGGAGTTTCACTCTTGTTGCCCAGGCTGGAGTGCAATGGCACAATCTCAGCTCACCACAACTTCTGCCTCCCAGGTTCAAGTGATTCTCCTGCCTCAGCCTCCCACGTAGCTGGGATTATAGGCATGCACCACCACGCCTGGCTATTTTTTTTTTTTTTTTGTATTTTTAGTAGAGATGGGGTTTCACCATGTCGGTAAGGCTGGTCTGGAGCTCTTTACCTCATGTGATCCACCCACCTTGGCCTCCCGAAGTGCTGGGATTATAGGAATTAGCCACCATGCCTGGCCTAGATCAAGTTTTTTTTTTTTTTTTTCTTTTTCTTTTCTTTTTTTTTTTTTTTAGACGGGGTTTTGCTCTATTGCCCAGGCTGGAGTGCAATGGTGCAGTCTCGGCT
>NW_022318474.1:7665-11425 GCF_002776525.5 Piliocolobus tephrosceles
CTCTATTGCCCAGGCTGGAGTGCAATGGTGCAGTCTCGGCTCACTGCAACCTCTGCCTCCCAGGTTCAAGTGATTCTCCTGCCTCAGGCACCCGATTAGCTGGGATTACAGGCTTCCGCCACCACACCTAGCTAATTTTTGTATTTTTAGTAGAGACCGGGTTTCACCATGTTGGTCAGGCTGATCTCGAACTCCTGACCTCAGGTGATCCACCCACCTTGGCCTCCCAAAATGCTGGGATTACAGGCGTGAGCCGTAGCACCTGTCTTAGGTCAAGTTCTTAAAGTTACTGTAAATAGCATTAGGCTCAGATGCTCTGGGCTGGCAGTCTACTAATAGGATGTGCCTTCTTTCATTTATTTTTCCACTATTTTTTATCATGACAATTTTCAAACACACAAAAGCATAATAAACATATCAATTTTCATGTATCAATCATCCAGCTTCAACATTTATCAACAATTTACCAACCCCATCTCATCGAGAGATGCTGTTTTCCCTTGTACTTGAATATCGTGAAGCAAATCTAACATATCAGAAGTATGCATCTCTAACAATCCTTTTAAAAATTAGGATTTAATTATTGAAATAGAATGTATGTACAGTAAAATGTATCAATTTTAGTAAGAATGTTTTCTTTTAAATTTTTAATTTATTTATACTAATTATACACATCTATGGGGTACATAGTGATGTTTCCATACATATAATGTATAGTGATCAGATCAGGGTAATTAGCATATCCATCATCTCAAGCATTTATTATTTCTTTGTATTGGTAACATTTAATATCCTTCTTCTAGCTATTGTAAACTATATGTTACTGTTAACTATAGTCATCCTACAGTGGTATAAAACACTGGAACTTATTTCTCCTATGTAGAGTGTTTTTTAAACCACTTTATTTTTTTAACTTTTATTGTAAGTTCAGGGGTACATGTGTGGGTTTGTTACATAGGTAAATGTGTGTCATGGGGACTTGTTGTACAGATTATTTTATCACCCAAGTATTAAGCCCATTAGTTATTTTTCCTAATCCTCTCCCTCCTTCCACCCTCCATCCTTCAATGGGCCTCAGTGTGTGGTGTTCCCTTCTGTGTGTCCATGTGTTCTCATCATTTAGTAAAACACTTTATTAAGTCTGATTGAGATACAAACAGTTGTACATTTTAAATGTGTACAACTTGATGAGTTTGGAGATAAGTATACACCCCTGAAACCATTACCACAATCGAGGTCATAAATATATCCATCACCTCTAAAAGCTTCCTCTGCTCCATTTATTTATTTATTTATTATCCATTAATTCTTTCATTTATGTGTATATGCATGCATGCATGCATGTATGTGTGTATGTATAGATGGTAAGAACAATGAAGATCTCCTCTTTTAGCAAAATTCTTAGTATACACTACAGTATCACTTACTACAGGCACTATGCTATAGAGTAGATCTCCAAAATTTATTCATCTTATATAACTGAGACTTTGTAATCTTTGCTCAATATTTCCTAATTTCTTCCTTCCCCTACCTCTGGCAACCACGTTTCTACTCTGCTGCTATGAGTTTGTCTGTTCAATATGCCTTATATAAGCAGGATAATGAGGTATTTTTCTGTTTGTGTATGGCATATTTCACATAGCATAATGTCCTACCAGTTCATCCATGCTGTTGCAAGTAGCAGGATTTCTTTTGTTTTAAAGGCTGAATAATATTCCATTGCGTATTTGTATACTACATTTTCTTTATCCATTCATCTAATAATGGATATTTAGTGGCTTCCATATCTTGGTTATTGTAGATAATGCTGCAATGAATATGAGAGTGCAGAAAAAGAAATAAAGGCCATTTAAATCTAAAAGAAAGAAGTGAAATTATCTCTGCTTGAAGATAACATTACCTTATATATAGATCTCCCTAAAGACTCCACCAAAAAACCCTATTAGAACAAACAAATTTAGTAAAGTTGCTTCATACAAAATCAGTATACAAAAATCAGTTGTGTTTCTGTATGCTAATAATGAACTACTCTAAAAGAAAATTAAGGAAGTACTCCAATTTACAATAGTATCAAAAAATAAAATAAAATAAAATATCTGGGAATCAACTAAACCAAGGAGGTAAAAGGCTTAAACATTGAAAACTACAAAACATTGGTGAAAGAAATTAAAGGACACATAAATAAATTATAGGACCCCATGTTAATGGATTGGAAGAATTAGTATTGTTTAAATGTTCATACTGCCCAAAGTGAATGATCTATATATTCAGTGCCATCCCTATCAAAATCCCAATGGTAGCAGGGCATAGTGACTCACACCTATAACCTCACAGCTTTGGGAGGCCAAAGTGGGAGGATTGCTTAAGGCCAGGAGTTTAAGACTAGCCTGGGCAACATAGTGAGACCCCATCTCTCTAAATTTTTTTAATTAGCTAGGTGTGGTAATGCATGCCTGTAAACCCAACTATTCAGGATGATGAGGTGAGAGGATTGCTCAAGCACAGGAGTTCAAGGCTGCAGTGAGCTATGATAGCACCACTGCACTCCAGTCTAGGAAACAGAGTGAGACTCCATCCCTGAATTAATAGTAATAATAATCCCAATGGCATTTTTTACAGAAAGGGAAAAACAATCCTAAAATTCATATGGAACCACAAAAGACTCTGAATTGCTAAAAGTACACAATGGGGAAAGGATAGTCTTTTTAATAATTAGTGTTGGGAAAACTGGATATTCACATGCAAAAGAATGAAATTGAACTCTTATTTTATACCATACACAACAATCAACTCAATGTGAATTAAAGATTTAAACATAAAGCCTAAAACCATAAAACTCCTAGAAGAAGACATAGGAAAATAGCTTTTTACGTTACTCTTCTAATGATTTCTTGGATAAGACACTAAAAGCACAGGCAACAAAATGAAAAAAACAGATGAATAAGACTATATCAAACTAAAAAGCTTCTGCATAGCAAAGAAATCAATCAACAAAATGAAAAGGCAACCTACACAATGGGAAAATATACTTGCAAATTTTATATCCAATGAGGTTAATATCCAAAATATGTAAGAAACTCACATAACTTGATAGCAAAAAGCCTTTAAGTAATCTGACTTAAAAATGGGTAAATGACATGAATGTACCTTTATCCAAAGACAGAAATGGTCAACAGGTGCGTAAAAAGATTCTTGATATAACTAATTGTAAGGGAAATGCAAGTGAAAACCACAGTGAGAGATCTACCACCTCACACCTGTTAGAATAGCTATTATCCAAGGGACAAAAGATAACCAGTGTTGTCGAAGGTATGGAGAAAAGGCAACCCTTGTCCACTGTTGATGGGAATGTAGATTGGTACAGCCATTGTGAAAAACAGTACTGAAGGTTCCTAAAGAAATTGAAAATAGGACTACCACATAACCCACTAATCCCTCTCCTGTGTTTGTACCCAAAGGAAACGAAATCACCATCCCATAAAAATATACATTCCTATATTTATTGCAACATTATTCACAATAGCCAAGATATGGAGGCAACTTAAGTGTCCATCCATGGATGAATGGATAAAGGAATTGTGGCATAGAATACTATTTAGCTTAAAAATGGAGGTCTTACCATTTTCGATAGCATGGATGAACCTAGGGGACATTATGCTACATGAAATAAGCCAGACATAAAAGTAAAAATACTGCACGATCTCATGATTCTGAAAAAAAAAAAAAAAATCAAATACATAGAAACAGAGAGTAGGACAAT
>NW_022318475.1:0-3760 GCF_002776525.5 Piliocolobus tephrosceles
ATTGTCCTACTCTCTGTTTCTATGTATTTGATTTTTTTTTTTTTTTTCAGAATCATGAGATCGTGCAGTATTTTTACTTTTATGTCTGGCTTATTTCATGTAGCATAATGTCCCCTAGGTTCATCCATGCTATCGAAAATGGTAAGACCTCCATTTTTAAGCTAAATAGTATTCTATGCCACAATTCCTTTATCCATTCATCCATGGATGGACACTTAAGTTGCCTCCATATCTTGGCTATTGTGAATAATGTTGCAATAAATATAGGAATGTATATTTTTATGGGATGGTGATTTCGTTTCCTTTGGGTACAAACACAGGAGAGGGATTAGTGGGTTATGTGGTAGTCCTATTTTCAATTTCTTTAGGAACCTTCAGTACTGTTTTTCACAATGGCTGTACCAATCTACATTCCCATCAACAGTGGACAAGGGTTGCCTTTTCTCCATACCTTCGACAACACTGGTTATCTTTTGTCCCTTGGATAATAGCTATTCTAACAGGTGTGAGGTGGTAGATCTCTCACTGTGGTTTTCACTTGCATTTCCCTTACAATTAGTTATATCAAGAATCTTTTTACGCACCTGTTGACCATTTCTGTCTTTGGATAAAGGTACATTCATGTCATTTACCCATTTTTAAGTCAGATTACTTAAAGGCTTTTTGCTATCAAGTTATGTGAGTTTCTTACATATTTTGGATATTAACCTCATTGGATATAAAATTTGCAAGTATATTTTCCCATTGTGTAGGTTGCCTTTTCATTTTGTTGATTGATTTCTTTGCTATGCAGAAGCTTTTTAGTTTGATATAGTCTTATTCATCTGTTTTTTTCATTTTGTTGCCTGTGCTTTTAGTGTCTTATCCAAGAAATCATTAGAAGAGTAACGTAAAAAGCTATTTTCCTATGTCTTCTTCTAGGAGTTTTATGGTTTTAGGCTTTATGTTTAAATCTTTAATTCACATTGAGTTGATTGTTGTGTATGGTATAAAATAAGAGTTCAATTTCATTCTTTTGCATGTGAATATCCAGTTTTCCCAACACTAATTATTAAAAAGACTATCCTTTCCCCATTGTGTACTTTTAGCAATTCAGAGTCTTTTGTGGTTCCATATGAATTTTAGGATTGTTTTTCCCTTTCTGTAAAAAATGCCATTGGGATTATTATTACTATTAATTCAGGGATGGAGTCTCACTCTGTTTCCTAGACTGGAGTGCAGTGGTGCTATCATAGCTCACTGCAGCCTTGAACTCCTGTGCTTGAGCAATCCTCTCACCTCATCATCCTGAATAGTTGGGTTTACAGGCATGCATTACCACACCTAGCTAATTAAAAAAATTTAGAGAGATGGGGTCTCACTATGTTGCCCAGGCTAGTCTTAAACTCCTGGCCTTAAGCAATCCTCCCACTTTGGCCTCCCAAAGCTGTGAGGTTATAGGTGTGAGTCACTATGCCCTGCTACCATTGGGATTTTGATAGGGATGGCACTGAATATATAGATCATTCACTTTGGGCAGTATGAACATTTAAACAATACTAATTCTTCCAATCCATTAACATGGGGTCCTATAATTTATTTATGTGTCCTTTAATTTCTTTCACCAATGTTTTGTAGTTTTCAATGTTTAAGCCTTTTACCTCCTTGGTTTAGTTGATTCCCAGATATTTTATTTTATTTTATTTTTTGATACTATTGTAAATTGGAGTACTTCCTTAATTTTCTTTTAGAGTAGTTCATTATTAGCATACAGAAACACAACTGATTTTTGTATACTGATTTTGTATGAAGCAACTTTACTAAATTTGTTTGTTCTAATAGGGTTTTTTGGTGGAGTCTTTAGGGAGATCTATATATAAGGTAATGTTATCTTCAAGCAGAGATAATTTCACTTCTTTCTTTTAGATTTAAATGGCCTTTATTTCTTTTTCTGCACTCTCATATTCATTGCAGCATTATCTACAATAACCAAGATATGGAAGCCACTAAATATCCATTATTAGATGAATGGATAAAGAAAATGTAGTATACAAATACGCAATGGAATATTATTCAGCCTTTAAAACAAAAGAAATCCTGCTACTTGCAACAGCATGGATGAACTGGTAGGACATTATGCTATGTGAAATATGCCATACACAAACAGAAAAATACCTCATTATCCTGCTTATATAAGGCATATTGAACAGACAAACTCATAGCAGCAGAGTAGAAACGTGGTTGCCAGAGGTAGGGGAAGGAAGAAATTAGGAAATATTGAGCAAAGATTACAAAGTCTCAGTTATATAAGATGAATAAATTTTGGAGATCTACTCTATAGCATAGTGCCTGTAGTAAGTGATACTGTAGTGTATACTAAGAATTTTGCTAAAAGAGGAGATCTTCATTGTTCTTACCATCTATACATACACACATACATGCATGCATGCATGCATATACACATAAATGAAAGAATTAATGGATAATAAATAAATAAATAAATGGAGCAGAGGAAGCTTTTAGAGGTGATGGATATATTTATGACCTCGATTGTGGTAATGGTTTCAGGGGTGTATACTTATCTCCAAACTCATCAAGTTGTACACATTTAAAATGTACAACTGTTTGTATCTCAATCAGACTTAATAAAGTGTTTTACTAAATGATGAGAACACATGGACACACAGAAGGGAACACCACACACTGAGGCCCATTGAAGGATGGAGGGTGGAAGGAGGGAGAGGATTAGGAAAAATAACTAATGGGCTTAATACTTGGGTGATAAAATAATCTGTACAACAAGTCCCCATGACACACATTTACCTATGTAACAAACCCACACATGTACCCCTGAACTTACAATAAAAGTTAAAAAAATAAAGTGGTTTAAAAAACACTCTACATAGGAGAAATAAGTTCCAGTGTTTTATACCACTGTAGGATGACTATAGTTAACAGTAACATATAGTTTACAATAGCTAGAAGAAGGATATTAAATGTTACCAATACAAAGAAATAATAAATGCTTGAGATGATGGATATGCTAATTACCCTGATCTGATCACTATACATTATATGTATGGAAACATCACTATGTACCCCATAGATGTGTATAATTAGTATAAATAAATTAAAAATTTAAAAGAAAACATTCTTACTAAAATTGATACATTTTACTGTACATACATTCTATTTCAATAATTAAATCCTAATTTTTAAAAGGATTGTTAGAGATGCATACTTCTGATATGTTAGATTTGCTTCACGATATTCAAGTACAAGGGAAAACAGCATCTCTCGATGAGATGGGGTTGGTAAATTGTTGATAAATGTTGAAGCTGGATGATTGATACATGAAAATTGATATGTTTATTATGCTTTTGTGTGTTTGAAAATTGTCATGATAAAAAATAGTGGAAAAATAAATGAAAGAAGGCACATCCTATTAGTAGACTGCCAGCCCAGAGCATCTGAGCCTAATGCTATTTACAGTAACTTTAAGAACTTGACCTAAGACAGGTGCTACGGCTCACGCCTGTAATCCCAGCATTTTGGGAGGCCAAGGTGGGTGGATCACCTGAGGTCAGGAGTTCGAGATCAGCCTGACCAACATGGTGAAACCCGGTCTCTACTAAAAATACAAAAATTAGCTAGGTGTGGTGGCGGAAGCCTGTAATCCCAGCTAATCGGGTGCCTGAGGCAGGAGAATCACTTGAACCTGGGAGGCAGAGGTTGCAGTGAGCCGAGACTGCACCATTGCACTCCAGCCTGGGCAATAGAG
>NW_022318475.1:3860-11425 GCF_002776525.5 Piliocolobus tephrosceles
AGCCGAGACTGCACCATTGCACTCCAGCCTGGGCAATAGAGCAAAACCCCGTCTAAAAAAAAAAAAAAAGAAAAGAAAAAGAAAAAAAAAAAAAAAAACTTGATCTAGGCCAGGCATGGTGGCTAATTCCTATAATCCCAGCACTTCGGGAGGCCAAGGTGGGTGGATCACATGAGGTAAAGAGCTCCAGACCAGCCTTACCGACATGGTGAAACCCCATCTCTACTAAAAATACAAAAAAAAAAAAAAAATAGCCAGGCGTGGTGGTGCATGCCTATAATCCCAGCTACGTGGGAGGCTGAGGCAGGAGAATCACTTGAACCTGGGAGGCAGAAGTTGTGGTGAGCTGAGATTGTGCCATTGCACTCCAGCCTGGGCAACAAGAGTGAAACTCCATCTCAAAAGAAATAAAATAAATAAATAAATAAATAAAATCAAGAACTTGACCTAACGGCAGACACGTGTATTAAATATATAATACAACATCCCAGTTCCTAGGACAAAGAACTTGGGAAGACAAGACTCATTCTCAAACAACTCTAATGCAAGGCACCATTTCAGGAGCCCAGAGCTTTAGATCCATTCTAAGTATAGGTTCTCTGGTTATCTGTACATGCCTAGGAACTCTGGGACTCCAGTCCATGAAGGAAGGACATTTTCCCTCTTGCTACAGTGACAGACAGTTTGAGTGAGTATAAAAATAGGCCCATGCTTTCAAATCTGAAAACAATCTACCCAATACATACCCGAAGTCTACATTAGACCATTGCAGTTGCCACATCCATGGTGCTGCAAATTTGAGAGGAAAAGCATTTCCTTTGTCTTTCTGTGCTGACAGCTGAACTGCTTGTGTTAGTCCCTTCCTCTATAGAGACAAACAGAAGTCTTATTTTTATGATATAAGAGATCCATTGTTTTGTCCGTAATCTGAGGGGCTAGGGCTGAGTGTGAATAGAGGTGACTTACATGTATGTCTTGAAACTGTTGTTTTGGGTTGGATTTTTGGTGAAGCTGGTGGTGACAAGGTGGGGTGTGTGTGTGTGTGTGTGTGTGTGTGTTCTGCTATTCCACACACAAAATATTAAGTAAATGATGTGTTTTTACCATCTCTAGGAGGAATAGGAGCAGTAGTGGTGCCAATGGTGAGAGTACCAGGAGTGGCATTCGAAAGGGGAAGGCAGAGAACTTTGAGGTGCTTCAGAATTAGCTGGCCATAGGCCGTGGGGACAACAGAAGGCCAGGTTACTTTGATTAGATGTAGTAGAGACTTGTCCTCGAGGAACCAAACCAAATAGTTGATCTGCTAAGACAGTAGTAGAGATATAAAAATAAATTACCACACTGAGAAAAAAAAGTTTAATTGAACTCTGACTAAGGATTGGAGATAGATGGGGATAGAGACAGTCAAAATGTATCACTCTTAGCAGTGGTATACGGAAACTGGTGGAAGGACAGCAGAAAGAGGTTGGAAGAGCTCAATCCCCTGTCCATAAAGGACTTCTGGATCGGGGTAAGCTAAGCTCTGAGAAGCAGTTATCCCCCCTGGAGCAGGAGCCTGTTGTTTAGATATTAAATTGACAGAAGAAGAATAGTCTTTCAATTGTCATATCTCCAAGATATTATTTTGTTGCAATGATATATTTTATGTATTTTAAGTGTTAGACTGGCTTGTAAACTTATAGACTTGAGTATCCAAGAAGTTTAAGGCAACAAGAAATCATTTAGGGAAGAACAGAAAAGATTCATGGTTCACAAATAATTAGAATTGAATATTAAAGTATAACATAGTGGTATGATAACTGGAACCAAGAGAATAGATACAGTCTGTGAAACAGTGTAGAAAGAGAACTCTGTAAAGGTAGAAGGCTGGATTTTGAGGAGTGTCTATCATAAGACAGTGAGGAGGGAAAGGAGAGTGAGAAAGAAAGAATGGAATAGGTAGGCATCATACAGTATCATGGAAGCTACAAATTAGGACGATGCATTAATGGTTGATAAATGATGCCTAATATCATGAAAAGGCCAAGAGCAGTGGAGGATGGAGAACACCTCAGCTGGATGGCTAGCCAGACTTTGACCGTGGAGGTGCATACACACGTTTCTGCTATTTGATCTGTTTTTGTTCTATTGTTTTGGAACCTCAGGCAATGTATAATTGTCACTGGGAGATCTACGGTAACCAAACCTAGAGTACTTGCAAATGGGAAGGATTGGATGATTAGCTGGGTTACCTTCTCAGGTCCAGGGATGAAACCTTGAACCTAAAGAAGTGTGAGGCACCTTCAGAGAGCACTGGGGACCATTGGAGAAAAGGGGCTCCTGGCACAAGAATTAAACAACTCCTGACAACATATATGCATTTTCTTTGCATCTCTGCAGAAGTCATGGAGGCACTTTAGTCTTAATCCACCAAAATATGCCTTTCAAAACAATTAGGTAATTTTGTGCCATAATGTACTCCCAGGTAAAATTCCCTGGTTGAAGAAAATGTCCTCCCTCTGAAGGTATCCTTTTTCCTAGCCTGCCTGCAATGCAAAGACTGCACAGAGCCAGGCTGTATATAAAGCTTTAAAGAAATACATTGTTAACAACAGAATGCTTCTGTGTGACAGAGTGAGGGAGGGGTACAAACTAAACGGGTAGCTAGAGAAAGAGCCACATCTCTGGAGTTTTTCCATGATGCAATCATCCCCAGGCTATAATCACCCTGGCTGACACCCTCACCCCACTGTTTCTCCTCACTCACACCACTTTTCATCAGCACCTTCCTATTTAGCAGAGATCCCCATTTCTGATACTTTGCGGGGGCTAATTATCTTCCATTTATCTGTGCAGCCTGCATTTGCCATCTATTAGTCCAGAAACATAAATGATGTAAATCCTTTTATATCTGGCTGCACCACCTAATTATTCGTCATTTGTTTTTATTCTCTCTCAATTTTGCATCATCTGCAAAGTTGGAAATCATGTTTTCATCTCATAATTGAGGCTCTAAGAATTGCAGAGAAACTGGCAAATACACATGCCTTTGCTTTTCATTTTAATTGTGAATTTAAAAGTGAGAAAATAAATTAGGGCTGAATGATATAATAGAGTAAAATGAAAGTTTCTGGAATATAGATGAGGAAACGTGACAGAGCAACACGGGCTGAGAAAGTTCCAGCATTAGAGTGCAAAAGCCAGCCCCCAAAGTGAAGCCATCAACTAGATCAGTCTTCTTGCCTGTTTTCTTTGCTGATGAGCATCATCTTTAGATATTTCATTCTGTACTTTGGATTATGCCTAGAGATGCACAATTTCGCTAATTGAATGAACACCTCTCCTGAAGTATGCAAAACTTTTACTTTTTTCTAAGACAGCAATCTGGTTAAAATTGAATAACAGTATGTAAATTGAGAAGACATGGCCACTACTGAGTGGAACAGAAAGAATCCTTAGATCTGAAGGGCTGGGAGAGGGAGGGATGGGAACGAGCTGGTGAGTAAGTTCCTGAAATTCTTACTGTTGTTATTTCTATGTTCTCCCACAAAATAACACCTCCTTGGAGCAGCCTCTCCCATGATTCACTTAGGTTTTCTTCTCCAGAAGTTTCTTCAAAGTTCATTTACAGAACTTTCTGAAGTAACTTCACCTGAGTCTAGGTCATCTAGAAGTTTTTCTTCCCTGGTACATGTTTCCTTCTTATCCTTCCTCTTTCAATAATTCCATCCATATTTCTGTACTAGGTGAGATTTGAATTTGTATGTGTCATTTATGTAAGCACAGATACGTGTATTTGTCCTACCGACTACAGTAGTTAAAAATTTCAAGGGCAAGGTGAATGTATTGATCATAAAAAACTAGGTTATGGTCCTGTAACAGACAACTCCCAAATAGCAGCAGCTTAATAGAACAATGTTTATTTCTCACTCACATTTCATGTCTATTACAGGTCAGCATGGGGGCTCTGCTCATGTTTTCTCACTGATCCAGGCTGATAATTCCAGATACTTGATTCCATAATCCCGGAAGGAGGAATAAAAGAAACTGGAGAATTATGTCCTGACTCTTAAAGTTCTGTCGCTAAGTGATACATGTCACTTTTGCTAATATTTTACTGGTCAAAGGAACTTATCTGGTCATGCCCGGTTCAACACATAGTTGATAGTATAGGTAGGGTCTCTGAATAGCTGTGAATCATAATACAGTGCATTCCAAATAGTATTTTCCATCGTTATCTCTTTTTATAGAACTAGTAAGAGTAGTTCTCTAAACACAGTGACCACCAGATTGTCAAAATATACAGCTAATCAGCCAAAGAAATAATTTTGGTATTTTTCTATAAGACATTACTACCTCTTTAACCAGAAATCTGCCTGCCAATTCTTTGAGCCCACAAACATTACTCTGTGATACTGTTCTGAACCATGTTTCAGTTCTATAGAACTAGCAGTAGGCACACAAAAGCAAAGTGAAAAGTTTATAGGTACATTTGACCAGAAGAAAGGATGATTCAGTAAAGTTTGAACTTATTCTTTCCCTTTTTAAAAGAAGTAAATGTAGGACATGTAAAGCACAGGCAACAAAAGCAAAAATAAACAAATGGGACTACATCTAACTACTAAGTTTCTGCACAGGAAAGGAAACAATCAAGAAAAAAAAACAAACAAAACAGTCTACAGACTGGAAGAAAAATATTTGGGAACCATGTATCTGACAAGAGGTTAATATTCAAAATATATAAGAAACTCATAGAATTCAACAACAACAACAACAACAACAACAAAAAAAAAACACCAGATAATCTAATTTAAAAATGGGCAAATGATCTGTATAAATATTTATGCAATAAAAAAAATAGCAAAAAACAAAGAAGACATAACAATGGCCAGCAGGTATATGAAAAGCTGCTCAACATGGCTAATGAGGTGCTCAACATTTGCTAATTGCAAATCAAAACCACAATGAAATATCACCTCACGTCCATTAGGATGGCAATTATCCAAAGGACAAAAGATCCAAAGGTGAGAGGGTAGTGAAAAGAAAACCCCTGTACACTGTTAGTGGGAATGTAGATTGGTACAACCATTATGGAAAATAGTACGGAGGTTCTTAAAAAATTAAAAATAGTACTACCACATGACCCACCAATCCCTCTTGTGGATATATACCCAAAGGAAATAAAATCACCACCTCATCTAAATATCTGCATTCCCATGTTTATTATAGCGTTATTCACAATAGCCAAGATATGGAAGCAACCTAATTGCCCCAAGGATGGATGAATGGATAAGGAAAATAGGTTATATACACAAAATGCAATATTATTCAGCCTTACATATTCAGCCTTACTAAAAGAATGTTTTTAGTACAACCACAATACCATCACAACTCAAGTAAAATTAACAATAATTTCTAAATATCTTCTAATATATGTTCCATATTCAAATTCTCATAATTGTCTCCAAACTGCCTTTTTACAGTTGAATTGTTTAAATCAAGATGTCAGCATGGTTCACACATTGCATTTGGTTTTTAAGTCTCATAAGTCTCTTTTACTTTATAACCGTTCTTCCATTCCTTTTTTTTTTCCTCCTATGAAATAAATTTGCTAAAGAAAGCAGACCATGCTTCTCTGTAGATTTAACTAAGTTATGGATTTGGCCAATTGTATCATCCTGGTATAATTTAACAGGTTCCTCCATTCTTTGTATTTCCCGAAATTAGATGTTAGCTGTAAAGGCATCATTAAATTTAGCTCCCCTCCTCTTTTTGCAAGTATATTTCAAGAGCAGCATATAACTGCCTATTGCATCCCATCGGAAGGTACATGAAGACTGGCTCCTCTACGTTTAGTAATGCTGATTGATCAGTGGGTTCAAGTGTTTTAAGCCTGATCCATCTATCTCAAATTTGCCCACCTACTTTTCACTTAAAAATTGTGGCACCCTTAGATACTTTTTACCTGGACCTAATCTAGCATTTTATGAGGGTTTACGCAATTATAATTTTCTGATCCTGAGTGTATTAGTTTGAGCTCTAAAAATAATGTTTTCTTGCAAGCTATTCAGTTACTCTGAAATACAGTTCAAACACAACTGGCAGGTTAAATGTTGCATTGTTATACTTTATTTATCGATTTTTAGAATAATGATTTCCTTGGTAAACTCCAAAGTAGACTATTTTTTAGCATTATGAATTATCTTATGTCTATATATTTCATGTGTCCATTGCACTCACTAGTCCTATAATGTTCAAACTGTTCTAACTCTGATAGCAGGATTTCCCTAAGGTTGGCTTCTGTGTTGCTTTAACAGGACCCCAGCAGATATTGCTCTGGCACTAGATGCCCCAAGCTCATCTTGTACATACCCTGTCTCAGACCTGAAATATCCCATTTCTCTTAGGAATTCAGGTTCATTTAATAGGGATTGGTATTTAAGATGACAATTCAGCAGCTAGGGGTAAGCATTATTTCAATGCTTTTATTCAGAAAGTTGAAGTGAGAAAATTGTAATTTTTAAAAAAAGAAAACTAAATCCTGAGTACATAGTGATATTTCAATTTTACATGCAAGATTACATGCTGAATACAAAATTGTATTATATAGTGTGATCTCTTTTGTCTCATTATCAAAATTTAAGTTCCTAATGATATTTATAACATTTTTTTGCTTTCCCTCTCTCTTCTCTCTCCATATAGACATAGATTCAAAATAATAATACTGTAATATTCTAACAATGAGATTTCTGGTTACAGTTTAAGATTTATTTCTGTTTTATTTTTGTCCTTTGAATATATGCTACTAAGAAAGTAGTGTAAAAATACTGTGTTTTAAAGTCACTTAAAACAATTCTTTCTTGTGTGTTTATGCTACCAACTTGATATGTAAAACATTTTTCAGTATGTTTTACATTTTTAAGAATTTACCTTTAAAATCTTTTGTTTTAGAATCATTTAAATCATTTACATAGTTTCTATAGTCAAAACTGTATTTCTATAGTCAAAACTATAGAAAAAGTTAGTTTCAGAGAAATATAGATGTTATTCTCTTCCAAGCTGTACTTCCCTTCTTTCCTATAAGTAACCATTTTTATTAGTTTATCTTTTCTTTCTTTTTAAAGTTACAAATAGCACACCTGTACAAATGAAATATATTACATAGATTGTTCTGCATCCTCCATTTGACAGTATGTCCTGGAGATACCACTCCACAGGATACAGATCTTCCTGTCTCCTTTTAACAGCTACATAACATTCCTATGGGTGGATTTCCTGTAGTTTACTCTGCCAGTTCCCTCTTGATTGTAAACTAGTTCAACCATTATGGAAAACAGTATGGCCATTCCTCAAGGATCTAGAACTAGATGTACCATATGACCCAGCCATCCCACTACTGGGTATATACCCAAAGGATTATAAATTATGCTACTACAAAGACACATGCACACGTATGTTTATTGCGGCACTATTCACAATAGCAAAGACTTGGAATCAACCCAAATGTCCATCAGTGACAGACTGGATTAAGAAAATGTGGCACATATACACCATGGAATACTATGCAGCCATAAAAAAGGATGAGT
>NW_022318476.1:0-1204 GCF_002776525.5 Piliocolobus tephrosceles
TTTCTCTTCAGTCATCAGTTTGCTAACACAGTTTTCTGAAAATCTGCTATGGGACATTTCTCAGCACAATGTAGCTTATGGTGAAAAAGGAAATCTCCTCAGATGAAAACTAGAAAGAAGCTTGCTTAGAAACTTCTTGTTGATGTGTGAATTCATCTCACAGAGTTACACTTATATTTCATGGGGCAGGCCATTAACTCTGTCTTTGAAGAAACTAAGAAAGGTTACCTTGCATCGCATGGAGGCCTGTGTTGATAAAGGAAATATCAACAGTCAAAAACGAGAGAGAAGCTTTCTGAGAAATTTCTTTGTGATCTGTGAATTCATCTCACAGAGTTACAACTTATTCCTCAGGAAGCAGTTTGCTAACACTCTTCTCGTGGAATCTCTAAAGTGATATTTGGGAGCCAATTCGGGCCCAATGTGAAAAAGGATGTATCCTCACATAACAACTAGAGAATCGCTTTCTGAGAGATTGCTTTCTGCTGTGTGACTTCATCAAACAGAGTTCCACACTTCCCTTCTTGGAACAGTTTGGTAAAACTATTGCCATGGATTGTGCAGTGTAATATTTGGGAGCTCATTGAGTGCTATGGTGAGAAAGGATATATCCTCAGACAAAAACTGGAAACAAGCCTTCTGAGAAACTTCATTGCGATGTGTGAATGCAACTTCCAGACTTAGACGTTTCTCTTCAGTCATCAGTTTGCTAACACAGTTTTCTGGAATTCTGCAATGGGATATTTCTCAATGCAATGAAGCATAGGGTAAGAAAGGAAATCTCCTCAGATGAAAACTAGAAAGAAGCTTCCTTAGAAACTTCTTGTTGATGTGTGAATTCATCTCCCGGAGTTACACTTATATTTCATGGAGCAGGCCATTAACACTGTCTTTGATGAAACTAAGAAAAGTTACTTTGGATCGCATGGAGGCTTGCGCTGGCAAAGGAAATATCATCACTTAAAAACGAGAGAGAAGCTTTCTGAGAAATTTCTTTGTGATCTGTGAATTCATCTCACAGATTGACAACTTATTCCTCAGGAAGCAGTTTGCTAACACTCTTTCGTGGAATCTGTAAAGTGATATTTGGGAGCCAATTCGGGCACACTGTGAAAAAGGAAGTATCCTCACATAACAACTAGAGAATAGCTTTCTGAGAGATTCCTTTCTGATGTGCAACTTCATCACACAGAGTTCCACCCTT